>NW_027367402.1:0-58525 GCF_046119375.1 Phyllobates terribilis | reverse complement strand
AACTTCAGCGGAATTCCGAGAACAATGGAAGAGTTCCGAAGCATTTTTAAACTTCAGCGGAATTCCGAGAACAATGGAAGAGTTCCAAAGCATTTTTATATGTCAGCGGAATTCCGAGAACAATGGAAGAGTTCCGAAGCATTTTTAAACTTCAGCGGAATTCCGAGAACAATGGAAGAGTTCCGAAGCATTTTTAAACTTCAGCGGAATTCCGAAAACAATGGAAGAGTTCCGAAGCATTTTTAAACTTTAGCGGAATTCCGAGAACAATGGAAGAGTTCCGAAGCATTTTTAAACTTCAGCGGAATTCCGAGAACAATGGAAGTGTTCCGAAGCATTTTTAAACTTCAGCGGAATTCCGAGAACAATGGAAGAGTTCCAAAGCATTTTCATATGTCAGCGGAATTCCGAGAACAATGGAAGAGTTCCGAAGCATTTTTAAACTTCAGCGGAATTCCGAGAACAATGGAAGAGTTCCGAAGCATTTTTAAACTTCAGCGGAATTCCGAGAACAACGGAAGAGTTCCACAGCATTTTTAAACTTCAGTGGAAATCTGAGAACAATGGAAGAGTTCCAAAGCATTTTTAAATTTCAGCGGAATTCCGAGAACAATGGAAGAGTTCCGAAACATTTTTAAACTTCAGCGGAATTTCGAGAACAATGGAAGAGTTCCGAAGCATTTTTAAACTTCAGCGGAATTCCGAGAACAATGGAAGAGTTCCGAAGCATTTTTAAACTTCAGCGGAATTCCGAGAACAATGGAAGAGTTCCGAAGCATTTTTAAACTTCAGCGGAATTCCGAGAACAATGGAAGAGTTCCAAAGCATTTTTATATGTCAGCGGAATTCCGAGAACAATGGAAGAGTTCCGAAGCATTTTTAAACTTCAGCGGAATTCCGAGAACAATGGAAGAGTTCCGAAGCATTTTTAAAATTCAGCGGAATTCCGAAAACAATGGAAGAGTTCCGAAGCATTTTTAAACTTCAGCGGAATTCCGAGAACAATGGAAGAGTTCCGAAGCATTTTTAAACTTCAGCGGAATTCCGAGAACAATGGAAGTGTTCCGAAGCATTTTTAAACTTCAGCGGAATTCCGAGAACAATGGAAGAGTTCCAAAGCATTTTTATATGTCAGCGGAATTCCGAGAACAATGGAAGAGTTCCGAATCATTTTTAAACTTCAGCGGAATTCCGAGAACAATGGAAGAGTTCAGAAGCATTTTTAAACTTCAGCGGAATTCCGAGAACAATGGAAGAGTTCCAAAGCATTTTTAAACTTCAGCGGAATTCCGAGAACAATGAAAGAGTTCCGAAGCATTTTTAAACTTCAGCAGAATTCCGAGAACAATGGAAGAGTTGCGAAACATTTTTAAACTTCAGCGGAATTCCGAGAACAATGGAAGAGTTCCGAAGCATTTTTAAACTTCAGCGGAATTCCGAGAACAATGAAAGAGTTTCGAAACATTTTTAAACTTCAGCGGAATTCCGAGAACAATGGAAGAGTTCCGAAGCATTTTTAAACTTCAGCGGAATTCCGAGAACAATGGAAGAGTTCCGAAGCATTTTTAAACTTCAGCGGAATTCCGAGAACAATGGAAGAGTTCCGAAACATTTTTAAACTTCAGCGGAATTCCGAGAACAATGGAAGAGTTCCAAAGCATTTTTATATGTCAGCGGAATTCCGAGAACAATGGAAGAGTTCCGAATCATTTTTAAACTTCAGCGGAATTCCGAGAACAATGGAAGAGTTCAGAAGCATTTTTAAACTTCAGCGGAATTCCGAGAACAATGGAAGAGTTCCAAAGCATTTTTATATGTCAGCGGAATTCCGAGAACAATGGAAGAGTTCCGAATCATTTTTAAACTTCAGCGGAATTCCGAGAACAATGGAAGAGTTCCGAATCATTTTTAAACTTCAGCGGAATTCCGAGAACAATGGAAGAGTTCAGAAGCATTTTTAAACTTCAGCGGAATTCCGAGAACAATGAAAGAGTTCCGAAGCATTTTTAAACTTCAGCAGAATTCCGAGAACAATGGAAGAGTTCCGAAGCATTTTTAAACTTCAGCGGAATTCCGAGAACAATGGAAGAGTTCCGAAGCATTTTTAAACTTCAGCGGAATTCCGAGAACAATGGAAGAGTTCCGAAGCATTTTTAAACTTCAGCGGAATTCCGAGAACAATGGAAGAGTTCCACAGCATTTTTAAACTTCAGTGGAAATCTGAGAACAATGGAAGAGTTCCAAAGCATTTTTAAATTTCAGCGGAATTCCGAGAACAATGGAAGAGTTCCGAAACATTTTTAAACTTCAGCGGAATTTCGAGAACAATGGAAGAGTTCCGAAGCATTTTTAAACTTCAGCGGAATTCCGAGAACAATGGAAGAGTTCCGAAGCATTTTTAAACTTCAGCGGAATTCCGAGAACAATGGAAGAGTTCCGAAGCATTTTTAAACTTCAGCGGAATTCCGAGAACAATGGAAGAGTTCCGAAGCATTTTTAAACTTCAGCGGAATTCCGAGAACAATGGAAGAGTTCCGAAGCATTTTTAAACTTCAGCGGAATTCCGAGAACAATGGAAAAGTTCCGAAGCATCTTTAAACTTCAGCAGAATTCCGAGAACAATGGAAGCGTTCCGGAGCATTTTTAAACTTCAGCGGAATTCCGAGAACAATGGAAGTGTTCCGAAGCATTTTTAAACTTCAGCGGAATTCCGAGAACAATGGAAGTGTTCCGAAGCATTTTTAAACTTCAGCGGAATTCCGAGAGCAATGGAAGAGTTCCAAAGCATTTTTATATGTCAGCGGAATTCCGAGAACAATGGAAGAGTTCCGAAGCATTTTTAAACTTCAGCGGAATTCCGAGAACAATGGAAGTGTTCCGAAGCATTTTTAAACTTCAGCGGAATTCCGAGAGCAATGGAAGAGTTCCAAAGCATTTTTATATGTCAGCGGAATTCCGAGAACAATGGAAGAGTTCCGAAGCATTTTTAAACTTCAGCGGAATTCCGAGAACAATGGAAGAGTTCCGAAGCATTTTTAAACTTCAGCGGAATTCCGAGAACAATGGAAGAGTTCCACAGCATTTTTAAACTTCAGTGGAAATCTGAGAACAATGGAAGAGTTCCAAAGCATTTTTAAATTTCAGCGGAATTCCGAGAACAATGGAAGAGTTCCGAAACATTTTTAAACTTCAGCGGAATTTCGAGAACAATGGAAGAGTTCCGAAGCATTTTTAAACTTCAGCGGAATTCCGAGAACAATGGAAGAGTTCCGAAGCATTTTTAAACTTCAGCGGAATTCCGAGAACAATGGAAGAGTTCCGAAGCATTTTTAAACTTCAGCGGAATTCCGAGAACAATGGAAGTGTTCCGAAGCATTTTTAAACTTCAGCGGAATTCCGAGAACAATGGAAGAGTTCCAAAGCATTTTTATATGTCAGCGGAATTCCGAGAACAATGGAAGAGTTCCGAAGCATTTTTAAACTTCAGCGGAATTCCGAGAACAATGGAAGAGTTCCGAAGCATTTTTAAACTTCAGCGGAATTCCGAGAACAATGGAAGAGTTCCGAAGCATTTTTAAACTTCAGCGGAATTCCGAGAACAATGGAAGTGTTCCGAAGCATTTTTAAACTTCAGCGGAATTCCGAGAACAATGGAAGAGTTCCAAAGCATTTTCATATGTCAGCGGAATTCCGAGAACAATGGAAGAGTTCCGAAGCATTTTTAAACTTCAGCGGAATTCCGAGAACAATGGAAGAGTTCCGAAGCATTTTTAAACTTCAGCGGAATTCCGAGAACAATGGAAGAGTTCCACAGCATTTTTAAACTTCAGTGGAAATCTGAGAACAATGGAAGAGTTCCAAAGCATTTTTAAATTTCAGCGGAATTCCGAGAACAATGGAAGAGTTCCGAAACATTTTTAAACTTCAGCGGAATTTCGAGAAAAATGGAAGAGTTCCGAAGCATTTTTAAACTTCAGCGGAATTCCGAGAACAATGGAAGAGTTCCGAAGCATTTTTAAACTTCAGCGGAATTCCGAGAACAATGGAAGAGTTCCGAAGCATTTTTAAACTTCAGCGGAATTCCGAGAACAATGGAAGAGTTCCAAAGCATTTTTATATGTCAGCGGAATTCCGAGAACAATGGAAGAGTTCCGAAGCATTTTTAAACTTCAGCGGAATTCCGAGAACAATGGAAGAGTTCCGAAGCATTTTTAAACTTCAGCGGAATTCCGAAAACAATGGAAGAGTTCCGAAGCATTTTTAAACTTCAGCGGAATTCCGAGAACAATGGAAGAGTTCCGAAGCATTTTTAAACTTCAGCGGAATTCCGAGAACAATGGAAGTGTTCCGAAGCATTTTTAAACTTCAGCGGAATTCCGAGAACAATGGAAGAGTTCCAAAGCATTTTCATATGTCAGCGGAATTCCGAGAACAATGGAAGAGTTCCGAAGCATTTTTAAACTTCAGCGGAATTCCGAGAACAATGGAAGAGTTCCGAAGCATTTTTAAACTTCAGCGGAATTCCGAGAACAATGGAAGAGTTCCACAGCATTTTTAAACTTCAGTGGAAATCTGAGAACAATGGAAGAGTTCCAAAGCATTTTTAAATTTCAGCGGAATTCCGAGAACAATGGAAGAGTTCCGAAACATTTTTAAACTTCAGCGGAATTTCGAGAACAATGGAAGAGTTCCGAAGCATTTTTAAACTTCAGCGGAATTCCGAGAACAATGGAAGAGTTCCGAAGCATTTTTAAACTTCAGCGGAATTCCGAGAACAATGGAAGAGTTCCGAAGCATTTTTAAACTTCAGCGGAATTCCGAGAACAATGGAAGAGTTCCAAAGCATTTTTATATGTCAGCGGAATTCCGAGAACAATGGAAGAGTTCCGAAGCATTTTTAAACTTCAGCGGAATTCTGAGAACAATGGAAGAGTTCCGAAGCATTTTTAAACTTCAGCGGAATTCCGAAAACAATGGAAGAGTTCCGAAGCATTTTTAAACTTCAGCGGAATTCCGAGAACAATGGAAGAGTTCCGAAGCATTTTTAAACTTCAGCGGAATTCCGAGAACAATGGAAGAGTTCCGAAGCATTTTTAAACTTCAGCGGAATTCCGAGAACAATGGAAGAGTTCCGAAGCATTTTTAAACTTCAGCGGAATTCCGAGAACAATGGAAGAGTTCCGAAGCATTTTTAAACTTCAGCGGAATTCCGAGAACAATGGAAAAGTTCCGAAGCATCTTTAAACTTCAGCAGCATTCCGAGAACAATGGAAGCGTTCCGGAGCATTTTTAAACTTCAGCGGAATTCCGAGAACAATGGAAGAGTTCCGAAGCATTTTTAAACTTCAGCGGAATTCCGAGAACAATGGTAGAGTTCCGAAGCATCTTTAAACTTCAGCGGAATTCCGAGAACAATGGAAGTGTTCCGAAGCATTTTTAAACTTCAGCGGAATTCCGAGAACAATGGAAGAGTTCCAAAGCATTTTTATATGTCAGCGGAATTCCGAGAACAATGGAAGAGTTCCGAAGCATTTTTAAACTTCAGCGGAATTCCGAGAACAATGAAAGAGTTTCGAAACATTTTTAAACTTCAGCGGAATTCCGAGAACAATGGAAGAGTTCCGAAGCATTTTTAAACTTCAGCGGAATTCCGAGAACAATGGAAGAGTTCCGAAGCATTTTTAAACTTCAGCGGAATTCCGAGAACAATGGAAGAGTTCCGAAACATTTTTAAACTTCAGCGGAATTCCGAGAACAATGGAAGAGTTCCAAAGCATTTTTATATGTCAGCGGAATTCCGAGAACAATGGAAGAGTTCCGAATCATTTTTAAACTTCAGCGGAATTCCGAGAACAATGGAAGAGTTCAGAAGCATTTTTAAACTTCAGCGGAATTCCGAGAACAATGGAAGAGTTCCAAAGCATTTTTAAACTTCAGCGGAATTCCGAGAACAATGAAAGAGTTCCGAAGCATTTTTAAACTTCAGCAGAATTCCGAGAACAATGGAAGAGTTCCGAAGCATTTTTAAACTTCAGCGGAATTCCGAGAACAATGGAAAAGTTCCGAAGCATCTTTAAACTTCAGCAGAATTCCGAGAACAATGGAAGCGTTCCGGAGCATTTTTAAACTTCAGCGGAATTCCGAGAACAATGGAAGAGTTCCAAAGCATTTTTATATGTCAGCGGAATTCCGAGAACAATGGAAGAGTTCCGAAGCATTTTTAAACTTCAGCGGAATTCCGAGAACAATGAAAGAGTTTCGAAACATTTTTAAACTTCAGCGGAATTCCGAGAACAATGGAAGAGTTCCGAAGCATTTTTAAACTTCAGGGGAATTCCGAGAACAATGGAAGAGTTCCGAAGCATTTTTAAACTTCAGCGGAATTCCGAGAACAATGGAAGAGTTCCGAAACATTTTTAAACTTCAGCGGAATTCCGAGAACAATGGAAGAGTTCCAAAGCATTTTTATATGTCAGCGGAATTCCGAGAACAATGGAAGAGTTCCGAAGCATTTTTAAACTTCAGCGGAATTCCGAGAACAATGGAAGAGTTCCGAAGCATTTTTAAACTTCAGCGGAATTCCGAAAACAATGGAAGAGTTCCGAAGCATTTTTAAACTTCAGCGGAATTCCGAGAACAATGGAAGAGTTCCGAAGCATTTTTAAACTTCAGCGGAATTCCGAGAACAATGGAAGTGTTCCGAAGCATTTTTAAACTTCAGCGGAATTCCGAGAACAATGGAAGAGTTCCAAAGCATTTTTATATGTCAGCGGAATTCCGAGAACAATGGAAGAGTTCTGAATCATTTTTAAACTTCAGCGGAATTCCGAGAACAATGGAAGAGTTCAGAAGCATTTTTAAACTTCAGCGGAATTCCGAGAACAATGGAAGAGTTCCAAAGCATTTTTAAACTTCAGCGGAATTCCGAGAACAATGAAAGAGTTCCGAAGCATTTTTAAACTTCAGCAGAATTCCGAGAACAATGGATGAGTTGCGAAACATTTTTAAACTTCAGCGGAATTCCGAGAACAATGGAAGAGTTCCGAAGCATTTTTAAACTTCAGCGGAATTCCGAGAACAATGAAAGAGTTTCGAAACATTTTTAAACTTCAGCGGAATTCCGAGAACAATGGAAGAGTTCCGAAGCATTTTTAAACTTCAGCGGAATTCCGAGAACAATGGTAGAGTTCCGAAGCATCTTTAAACTTCAGCGGAATTCCGAGAACAATGGAAGTGTTCCGAAGCATTTTTAAACTTCAGCGGAATTCCGAGAACAATGGAAGAGTTCCAAAGCATTTTTATATGTCAGCGGAATTCCGAGAACAATGGAAGAGTTCCGAAGCATTTTTAAACTTCAGCGGAATTCCGAGAACAATGAAAGAGTTTCGAAACATTTTTAAACTTCAGCGGAATTCCGAGAACAATGGAAGAGTTCCGAAGCATTTTTAAACTTCAGCGGAATTCCGAGAACAATGGAAGAGTTCCGAAGCATTTTTAAACTTCAGGGGAATTCCGAGAACAATGGAAGAGTTCCGAAGCATTTTTAAACTTCAGCGGAATTCCGAGAACAATGGAAGAGTTCCGAAACATTTTTAAACTTCAGCGGAATTCCGAGAACAATGGAAGAGTTCCAAAGCATTTTTATATGTCAGCGGAATTCCGAGAACAATGGAAGAGTTCCGAAGCATTTTTAAACTTCAGCGGAATTCCGAGAACAATGGAAGAGTTCCGAAGCATTTTTAAACTTCAGCGGAATTCCGAAAACAATGGAAGAGTTCCGAAGCATTTTTAAACTTCAGCGGAATTCCGAGAACAATGGAAGAGTTCCGAAGCATTTTTAAACTTCAGCGGAATTCCGAGAACAATGGAAGTGTTCCGAAGCATTTTTAAACTTCAGCGGAATTCCGAGAACAATGGAAGAGTTCCAAAGCATTTTTATATGTCAGCGGAATTCCGAGAACAATGGAAGAGTTCTGAATCATTTTTAAACTTCAGCGGAATTCCGAGAACAATGGAAGAGTTCAGAAGCATTTTTAAACTTCAGCGGAATTCCGAGAACAATGGAAGAGTTCCAAAGCATTTTTAAACTTCAGCGGAATTCCGAGAACAATGAAAGAGTTCCGAAGCATTTTTAAACTTCAGCAGAATTCCGAGAACAATGGAAGAGTTGCGAAACATTTTTAAACTTCAGCGGAATTCCGAGAACAATGGAAGAGTTCCGAAGCATTTTTAAACTTCAGCGGAATTCCGAGAACAATGAAAGAGTTTCGAAACATTTTTAAACTTCAGCGGAATTCCGAGAACAATGGAAGAGTTCCGAAGCATTTTTAAACTTCAGCGGAATTCCGAGAACAATGGTAGAGTTCCGAAGCATCTTTAAACTTCAGCGGAATTCCGAGAACAATGGAAGTGTTCCGAAGCATTTTTAAACTTCAGCGGAATTCCGAGAACAATGGAAGAGTTCCAAAGCATTTTTATATGTCAGCGGAATTCCGAGAACAATGGAAGAGTTCCGAAGCATTTTTAAACTTCAGCGGAATTCCGAGAACAATGAAAGAGTTTCGAAACATTTTTAAACTTCAGCGGAATTCCGAGAACAATGGAAGAGTTCCGAAGCATTTTTAAACTTCAGCGGAATTCCGAGAACAATGGAAGAGTTCCGAAGCATTTTTAAACTTCAGCGGAATTCCGAGAACAATGGAAGAGTTCCGAAACATTTTTAAACTTCAGCGGAATTCCGAGAACAATGGAAGAGTTCCAAAGCATTTTTATATGTCAGCGGAATTCCGAGAACAATGGAAGAGTTCCGAATCATTTTTAAACTTCAGCGGAATTCCGAGAACAATGGAAGAGTTCAGAAGCATTTTTAAACTTCAGCGGAATTCCGAGAACAATGGAAGAGTTCCAAAGCATTTTTAAACTTCAGCGGAATTCCGAGAACAATGAAAGAGTTCCGAAGCATTTTTAAACTTCAGCAGAATTCCGAGAACAATGGAAGAGTTCCGAAGCATTTTTAAACTTCAGCGGAATTCCGAGAACAATGGAAAAGTTCCGAAGCATCTTTAAACTTCAGCAGAATTCCGAGAACAATGGAAGCGTTCCGGAGCATTTTTAAACTTCAGCGGAATTCCGAGAACAATGGAAGAGTTCCAAAGCATTTTTATATGTCAGCGGAATTCCGAGAACAATGGAAGAGTTCCGAAGCATTTTTAAACTTCAGCGGAATTCCGAGAACAATGAAAGAGTTTCGAAACATTTTTAAACTTCAGCGGAATTCCGAGAACAATGGAAGAGTTCCGAAGCATTTTTAAACTTCAGGGGAATTCCGAGAACAATGGAAGAGTTCCGAAGCATTTTTAAACTTCAGCGGAATTCCGAGAACAATGGAAGAGTTCCGAAACATTTTTAAACTTCAGCGGAATTCCGAGAACAATGGAAGAGTTCCAAAGCATTTTTATATGTCAGCGGAATTCCGAGAACAATGGAAGAGTTCCGAAGCATTTTTAAACTTCAGCGGAATTCCGAGAACAATGGAAGAGTTCCGAAGCATTTTTAAACTTCAGCGGAATTCCGAAAACAATGGAAGAGTTCCGAAGCATTTTTAAACTTCAGCGGAATTCCGAGAACAATGGAAGAGTTCCGAAGCATTTTTAAACTTCAGCGGAATTCCGAGAACAATGGAAGTGTTCCGAAGCATTTTTAAACTTCAGCGGAATTCCGAGAACAATGGAAGAGTTCCAAAGCATTTTTATATGTCAGCGGAATTCCGAGAACAATGGAAGAGTTCTGAATCATTTTTAAACTTCAGCGGAATTCCGAGAACAATGGAAGAGTTCAGAAGCATTTTTAAACTTCAGCGGAATTCCGAGAACAATGGAAGAGTTCCAAAGCATTTTTAAACTTCAGCGGAATTCCGAGAACAATGAAAGAGTTCCGAAGCATTTTTAAACTTCAGCAGAATTCCGAGAACAATGGAAGAGTTGCGAAACATTTTTAAACTTCAGCGGAATTCCGAGAACAATGGAAGAGTTCCGAAGCATTTTTAAACTTCAGCGGAATTCCGAGAACAATGAAAGAGTTTCGAAACATTTTTAAACTTCAGCAGAATTCCGAGAACAATGGAAGAGTTCCGAAGCATTTTTAAACTTCAGCGGAATTCCGAGAACAATGGAAGAGTTCCGAAGCATTTTTAAACTTCAGCGGAATTCCGAGAACAATGGAAGAGTTCCGAAACATTTTTAAACTTCAGCGGAATTCCGAGAACAATGGAAGAGTTCCAAAGCATTTTTATATGTCAGCGGAATTCCGAGAACAATGGAAGAGTTCCGAATCATTTTTAAACTTCAGCGGAATTCCGAGAACAATGGAAGAGTTCAGAAGCATTTTTAAACTTCAGCGGAATTCCGAGAACAATGGAAGAGTTCCAAAGCATTTTTAAACTTCAGCGGAATTCCGAGAACAATGAAAGAGTTCCGAAGCATTTTTAAACTTCAGCAGAATTCCGAGAACAATGGAAGAGTTCCGAAGCATTTTTAAACTTCAGCGGAATTCCGAGAACAATGGAAGAGTTCCGAAGCATTTTTAAACTTCAGCGGAATTCCGAGAACAATGGAAGAGTTCCGAAGCATTTTTAAACTTCAGCGGAATTCCGAGAACAATGGAAGAGTTCCACAGCATTTTTAAACTTCAGTGGAAATCTGAGAACAATGGAAGAGTTCCAAAGCATTTTTAAATTTCAGCGGAATTCCGAGAACAATGGAAGAGTTCCGAAACATTTTTAAACTTCAGCGGAATTTCGAGAACAATGGAAGAGTTCCGAAGCATTTTTAAACTTCAGCGGAATTCCGAGAACAATGGAAGAGTTCCGAAGCATTTTTAAACTTCAGCGGAATTCCGAGAACAATGGAAGAGTTCCGAAGCATTTTTAAACTTCAGCGGAATTCCGAGAACAATGGAAGAGTTCCGAAGCATTTTTAAACTTCAGCGGAATTCCGAGAACAATGGAAGAGTTCCGAAGCATTTTTAAACTTCAGCGGAATTCCGAGAACAATGGAAAAGTTCCGAAGCATCTTTAAACTTCAGCAGAATTCCGAGAACAATGGAAGCGTTCCGGAGCATTTTTAAACTTCAGCGGAATTCCGAGAACAATGGAAGAGTTCCGAAGCATTTTTAAACTTCAGCGGAATTCCGAGAACAATGGTAGAGTTCCGAAGCATCTTTAAACTTCAGCAGAATTCCGAGAACAATGGAAGCGTTCCGGAGCATTTTTAAACTTCAGCGGAATTCCGAGAACAATGGAAGCGTTCCGGAGCATTTTTAAACTTCAGCGGAATTCCGAGAACAATGGAAGAGTTCCGAAGCATTTTTAAACTTCAGCGGAATTCCGAGAACAATGGAAGTGTTCCGAAGCATTTTTAAACTTCAGCGGAATTCCGAGAGCAATGGAAGAGTTCCAAAGCATTTTTATATGTCAGCGGAATTCCGAGAACAATGGAAGAGTTCCGAAGCATTTTTAAACTTCAGAGGAATTCCGAGAACAATGGAAGAGTTCCGAAGCATTTTTAAACTTCAGCGGAATTCCGAGAACAATGGAAGAGTTCCACAGCATTTTTAAACTTCAGTGGAAATCTGAGAACAATGGAAGAGTTCCAAAGCATTTTTAAATTTCAGCGGAATTCCGAGAACAATGGAAGAGTTCCGAAGCATTTTTAAACTTCAGCGGAATTCCGAGAACAATGGAAGAGTTCCGAAGCATTTTTAAACTTCAGCGGAATTCCGAGAACAATGGAAGAGTTCCGAAGCATTTTTAAACTTCAGCGGAATTCCGAGAACAATGGAAGAGTTCCGAAGCATTTTTAAACTTCAGCGGAATTCCGAGAACAATGGAAGTGTTCCGAAGCATTTTTAAACTTCAGCGGAATTCCGAGAACAATGGAAGAGTTCCAAAGCATTTTTATATGTCAGCGGAATTCCGAGAACAATGGAAGAGTTCTGAATCATTTTTAAACTTCAGCGGAATTCCGAGAACAATGGAAGAGTTCAGAAGCATTTTTAAACTTCAGCGGAATTCCGAGAACAATGGAAGAGTTCCAAAGCATTTTTAAACTTCAGCGGAATTCCGAGAACAATGAAAGAGTTCCGAAGCATTTTTAAACTTCAGCAGAATTCCGAGAACAATGGAAGAGTTGCGAAACATTTTTAAACTTCAGCGGAATTCCGAGAACAATGGAAGAGTTCCGAAGCATTTTTAAACTTCAGCGGAATTCCGAGAACAATGAAAGAGTTTCGAAACATTTTTAAACTTCAGCGGAATTCCGAGAACAATGGAAGAGTTCCGAAGCATTTTTAAACTTCAGCGGAATTCCGAGAACAATGGTAGAGTTCCGAAGCATCTTTAAACTTCAGCGGAATTCCGAGAACAATGGAAGTGTTCCGAAGCATTTTTAAACTTCAGCGGAATTCCGAGAACAATGGAAGAGTTCCAAAGCATTTTTATATGTCAGCGGAATTCCGAGAACAATGGAAGAGTTCCGAAGCATTTTTAAACTTCAGCGGAATTCCGAGAACAATGAAAGAGTTTCGAAACATTTTTAAACTTCAGCGGAATTCCGAGAACAATGGAAGAGTTCCGAAGCATTTTTAAACTTCAGCGGAATTCCGAGAACAATGGAAGAGTTCCGAAGCATTTTTAAACTTCAGCGGAATTCCGAGAACAATGGAAGAGTTCCGAAACATTTTTAAACTTCAGCGGAATTCCGAGAACAATGGAAGAGTTCCAAAGCATTTTTATATGTCAGCGGAATTCCGAGAACAATGGAAGAGTTCCGAATCATTTTTAAACTTCAGCGGAATTCCGAGAACAATGGAAGAGTTCAGAAGCATTTTTAAACTTCAGCGGAATTCCGAGAACAATGGAAGAGTTCCAAAGCATTTTTAAACTTCAGCGGAATTCCGAGAACAATGAAAGAGTTCCGAAGCATTTTTAAACTTCAGCAGAATTCCGAGAACAATGGAAGAGTTCCGAAGCATTTTTAAACTTCAGCGGAATTCCGAGAACAATGGAAAAGTTCCGAAGCATCTTTAAACTTCAGCAGAATTCCGAGAACAATGGAAGCGTTCCGGAGCATTTTTAAACTTCAGCGGAATTCCGAGAACAATGGAAGAGTTCCAAAGCATTTTTATATGTCAGCGGAATTCCGAGAACAATGGAAGAGTTCCGAAGCATTTTTAAACTTCAGCGGAATTCCGAGAACAATGAAAGAGTTTCGAAACATTTTTAAACTTCAGCGGAATTCCGAGAACAATGGAAGAGTTCCGAAGCATTTTTAAACTTCAGGGGAATTCCGAGAACAATGGAAGAGTTCCGAAGCATTTTTAAACTTCAGCGGAATTCCGAGAACAATGGAAGAGTTCCGAAACATTTTTAAACTTCAGCGGAATTCCGAGAACAATGGAAGAGTTCCAAAGCATTTTTATATGTCAGCGGAATTCCGAGAACAATGGAAGAGTTCCGAAGCATTTTTAAACTTCAGCGGAATTCCGAGAACAATGGAAGAGTTCCGAAGCATTTTTAAACTTCAGCGGAATTCCGAAAACAATGGAAGAGTTCCGAAGCATTTTTAAACTTCAGCGGAATTCCGAGAACAATGGAAGAGTTCCGAAGCATTTTTAAACTTCAGCGGAATTCCGAGAACAATGGAAGTGTTCCGAAGCATTTTTAAACTTCAGCGGAATTCCGAGAACAATGGAAGAGTTCCAAAGCATTTTTATATGTCAGCGGAATTCCGAGAACAATGGAAGAGTTCTGAATCATTTTTAAACTTCAGCGGAATTCCGAGAACAATGGAAGAGTTCAGAAGCATTTTTAAACTTCAGCGGAATTCCGAGAACAATGGAAGAGTTCCAAAGCATTTTTAAACTTCAGCGGAATTCCGAGAACAATGAAAGAGTTCCGAAGCATTTTTAAACTTCAGCAGAATTCCGAGAACAATGGAAGAGTTGCGAAACATTTTTAAACTTCAGCGGAATTCCGAGAACAATGGAAGAGTTCCGAAGCATTTTTAAACTTCAGCGGAATTCCGAGAACAATGAAAGAGTTTCGAAACATTTTTAAACTTCAGCAGAATTCCGAGAACAATGGAAGAGTTCCGAAGCATTTTTAAACTTCAGCGGAATTCCGAGAACAATGGAAGAGTTCCGAAGCATTTTTAAACTTCAGCGGAATTCCGAGAACAATGGAAGAGTTCCGAAACATTTTTAAACTTCAGCGGAATTCCGAGAACAATGGAAGAGTTCCAAAGCATTTTTATATGTCAGCGGAATTCCGAGAACAATGGAAGAGTTCCGAATCATTTTTAAACTTCAGCGGAATTCCGAGAACAATGGAAGAGTTCAGAAGCATTTTTAAACTTCAGCGGAATTCCGAGAACAATGGAAGAGTTCCAAAGCATTTTTAAACTTCAGCGGAATTCCGAGAACAATGAAAGAGTTCCGAAGCATTTTTAAACTTCAGCAGAATTCCGAGAACAATGGAAGAGTTCCGAAGCATTTTTAAACTTCAGCGGAATTCCGAGAACAATGGAAGAGTTCCGAAGCATTTTTAAACTTCAGCGGAATTCCGAGAACAATGGAAGAGTTCCGAAGCATTTTTAAACTTCAGCGGAATTCCGAGAACAATGGAAGAGTTCCACAGCATTTTTAAACTTCAGTGGAAATCTGAGAACAATGGAAGAGTTCCAAAGCATTTTTAAATTTCAGCGGAATTCCGAGAACAATGGAAGAGTTCCGAAACATTTTTAAACTTCAGCGGAATTTCGAGAACAATGGAAGAGTTCCGAAGCATTTTTAAACTTCAGCGGAATTCCGAGAACAATGGAAGAGTTCCGAAGCATTTTTAAACTTCAGCGGAATTCCGAGAACAATGGAAGAGTTCCGAAGCATTTTTAAACTTCAGCGGAATTCCGAGAACAATGGAAGAGTTCCGAAGCATTTTTAAACTTCAGCGGAATTCCGAGAACAATGGAAGAGTTCCGAAGCATTTTTAAACTTCAGCGGAATTCCGAGAACAATGGAAAAGTTCCGAAGCATCTTTAAACTTCAGCAGAATTCCGAGAACAATGGAAGCGTTCCGGAGCATTTTTAAACTTCAGCGGAATTCCGAGAACAATGGAAGAGTTCCGAAGCATTTTTAAACTTCAGCGGAATTCCGAGAACAATGGTAGAGTTCCGAAGCATCTTTAAACTTCAGCAGAATTCCGAGAACAATGGAAGCGTTCCGGAGCATTTTTAAACTTCAGCGGAATTCCGAGAACAATGGAAGCGTTCCGGAGCATTTTTAAACTTCAGCGGAATTCCGAGAACAATGGAAGAGTTCCGAAGCATTTTTAAACTTCAGCGGAATTCCGAGAACAATGGAAGTGTTCCGAAGCATTTTTAAACTTCAGCGGAATTCCGAGAGCAATGGAAGAGTTCCAAAGCATTTTTATATGTCAGCGGAATTCCGAGAACAATGGAAGAGTTCCGAAGCATTTTTAAACTTCAGAGGAATTCCGAGAACAATGGAAGAGTTCCGAAGCATTTTTAAACTTCAGCGGAATTCCGAGAACAATGGAAGAGTTCCACAGCATTTTTAAACTTCAGTGGAAATCTGAGAACAATGGAAGAGTTCCAAAGCATTTTTAAATTTCAGCGGAATTCCGAGAACAATGGAAGAGTTCCGAAGCATTTTTAAACTTCAGCGGAATTCCGAGAACAATGGAAGAGTTCCGAAGCATTTTTAAACTTCAGCGGAATTCCGAGAACAATGGAAGAGTTCCGAAGCATTTTTAAACTTCAGCGGAATTCCGAGAACAATGGAAGTGTTCCGAAGCATTTTTAAACTTCAGCGGAATTCCGAGAACAATGGAAGAGTTCCAAAGCATTTTTATATGTCAGCGGAATTCCGAGAACAATGGAAGAGTTCCGAAGCATTTTTAAACTTCAGCGGAATTCCGAGAACAATGGAAGAGTTCCGAAGCATTTTTAAACTTCAGCGGAATTCCGAGAACAATGGAAGAGTTCCGAAGCATTTTTAAACTTCAGCGGAATTCCGAGAACAATGGAAGAGTTCCGAAGCATTTTTAAACTTCAGCGGAATTCCGAGAACAATGGAAGTGTTCCGAAGCATTTTTAAACTTCAGCGGAATTCCGAGAACAATGGAAGAGTTCCAAAGCATTTTTATATGTCAGCGGAATTCCGAGAACAATGGAAGAGTTCCGAAGCATTTTTAAACTTCAGCGGAATTCCGAGAACAATGAAAGAGTTTCGAAACATTTTTAAACTTCAGCGGAATTCCGAGAACAATGGAAGAGTTCCGAAGCATTTTTAAACTTCAGCGGAATTCCGAGAACAATGGAAGAGTTCCGAAGCATTTTTAAACTTCAGCGGAATTCCGAGAACAATGGAAGAGTTCCGAAACATTTTTAAACTTCAGCGGAATTCCGAGAACAATGGAAGAGTTCCAAAGCATTTTTATATGTCAGCGGAATTCCGAGAACAATGGAAGAGTTCCGAATCATTTTTAAACTTCAGCGGAATTCCGAGAACAATGGAAGAGTTCAGAAGCATTTTTAAACTTCAGCGGAATTCCGAGAACAATGGAAGAGTTCCGAAGCATTTTTAAACTTCAGCGGAATTCCGAGAACAATGGAAGAGTTCCGAAGCATTTTTAAACTTCAGCGGAATTCCGAGAACAATGGAAGAGTTCCGAAGCATTTTTAAACTTCAGCGGAATTCCGAGAACAATGGAAGAGTTCCACAGCATTTTTAAACTTCAGTGGAAATCTGAGAACAATGGAAGAGTTCCAAAGCATTTTTAAATTTCA
Source organism: Phyllobates terribilis (assembly GCF_046119375.1). Taxonomy (NCBI): domain Eukaryota; kingdom Metazoa; phylum Chordata; class Amphibia; order Anura; family Dendrobatidae; genus Phyllobates; species Phyllobates terribilis. Next base: position 41,662 of record NW_027367402.1, on the reverse strand, counting down.
GCGGAATTCCGAGAACAATGGAAGAGTTCCGAAACATTTTTAAACTTCAGCGGAATTTCGAGAACAATGGAAGAGTTCCGAAGCATTTTTAAACTTCAGCGGAATTCCGAGAACAATGGAAGAGTTCCGAAGCATTTTTAAACTTCAGCGGAATTCCGAGAACAATGGAAGAGTTCCAAAGCATTTTTATATGTCAGCGGAATTCCGAGAACAATGGAAGAGTTCCGAAGCATTTTTAAACTTCAGCGGAATTCCGAGAACAATGAAAGAGTTTCGAAACATTTTTAAACTTCAGCGGAATTCCGAGAACAATGGAAGAGTTCCGAAGCATTTTTAAACTTCAGCGGAATTCCGAGAACAATGGAAGAGTTCCGAAGCATTTTTAAACTTCAGCGGAATTCCGAGAACAATGGAAGTGTTCCGAAGCATTTTTAAACTTCAGCGGAATTCCGAGAACAATGGAAGAGTTCCAAAGCATTTTTATATGTCAGCGGAATTCCGAGAACAATGGAAGAGTTCCGAAGCATTTTTAAACTTCAGCCGAATTCCGAGAACAATGGAAGAGTTCCGAAGCATTTTTAAACTTCAGCGGAATTCCGAGAACAATGGAAGAGTTCCGAAGCATTTTTAAACTTCAGCGGAATTCCGAGAACAATGGAAGAGTTCCGAAGCATTTTTAAACTTCAGCGGAATTCCGAGAACAATGGAAGTGTTCCGAAGCATTTTTAAACTTCAGCGGAATTCCGAGAACAATGGAAGAGTTCCAAAGCATTTTTATATGTCAGCGGAATTCCGAGAACAATGGAAGAGTTCCGAAGCATTTTTAAACTTCAGCGGAATTCCGAGAACAATGAAAGAGTTTCGAAACATTTTTAAACTTCAGCGGAATTCCGAGAACAATGGAAGAGTTCCGAAGCATTTTTAAACTTCAGCGGAATTCCGAGAACAATGGAAGAGTTCCGAAGCATTTTTAAACTTCAGCGGAATTCCGAGAACAATGGAAGAGTTCCGAAACATTTTTAAACTTCAGCGGAATTCCGAGAACAATGGAAGAGTTCCAAAGCATTTTTATATGTCAGCGGAATTCCGAGAACAATGGAAGAGTTCCGAATCATTTTTAAACTTCAGCGGAATTCCGAGAACAATGGAAGAGTTCAGAAGCATTTTTAAACTTCAGCGGAATTCCGAGAACAATGGAAGAGTTCCGAAGCATTTTTAAACTTCAGCGGAATTCCGAGAACAATGGAAGAGTTCCGAAGCATTTTTAAACTTCAGCGGAATTCCGAGAACAATGGAAGAGTTCCGAAGCATTTTTAAACTTCAGCGGAATTCCGAGAACAATGGAAGAGTTCCACAGCATTTTTAAACTTCAGTGGAAATCTGAGAACAATGGAAGAGTTCCAAAGCATTTTTAAATTTCAGCGGAATTCCGAGAACAATGGAAGAGTTCCGAATCATTTTTAAACTTCAGCGGAATTCCGAGAACAATGGAAGAGTTCAGAAGCATTTTTAAACTTCAGCGGAATTCCGAGAACAATGGAAGAGTTCCGAAGCATTTTTAAACTTCAGCGGAATTCCGAGAACAATGGAAGAGTTCCGAAGCATTTTTAAACTTCAGCGGAATTCCGAGAACAATGGAAGAGTTCCGAAGCATTTTTAAACTTCAGCGGAATTCCGAGAACAATGGAAGAGTTCCGAAGCATTTTTAAACTTCAGCGGAATTCCGAGAACAATGGAAGAGTTCCGAAGCATTTTTAAACTTCAGCGGAATTCCGAGAACAATGGAAGAGTTCCACAGCATTTTTAAACTTCAGTGGAAATCTGAGAACAATGGAAGAGTTCCAAAGCATTTTTAAATTTCAGCGGAATTCCGAGAACAATGGAAGAGTTCCGAAACATTTTTAAACTTCAGCGGAATTTCGAGAACAATGGAAGAGTTCCGAAGCATTTTTAAACTTCAGCGGAATTCCGAGAACAATGGAAGAGTTCCGAAGCATTTTTAAACTTCAGCGGAATTCCGAGAACAATGGAAGAGTTCCGAAGCATTTTTAAACTTCAGCGGAATTCCGAGAACAATGGAAGAGTTCCAAAGCATTTTTATATGTCAGCGGAATTCCGAGAACAATGGAAGAGTTCCGAAGCATTTTTAAACTTCAGCGGAATTCCGAGAACAATGGAAGAGTTCCGAAGCATTTTTAAAATTCAGCGGAATTCCGAAAACAATGGAAGAGTTCCGAAGCATTTTTAAACTTCAGCGGAATTCCGAGAACAATGGAAGAGTTCCGAAGCATTTTTAAACTTCAGCGGAATTCCGAGAACAATGAAAGAGTTTCGAAACATTTTTAAACTTCAGCGGAATTCCGAGAACAATGGAAGAGTTCCGAAGCATTTTTAAACTTCAGCGGAATTCCGAGAACAATGGAAGAGTTCCGAAGCATTTTTAAACTTCAGCGGAATTCCGAGAACAATGGAAGAGTTCCACAGCATTTTTAAACTTCAGTGGAAATCTGAGAACAATGGAAGAGTTCCAAAGCATTTTTAAATTTCAGCGGAATTCCGAGAACAATGGAAGAGTTCCGAAACATTTTTAAACTTCAGCGGAATTTCGAGAACAATGGAAGAGTTCCGAAGCATTTTTAAACTTCAGCGGAATTCCGAGAACAATGGAAGAGTTCCGAAGCATTTTTAAACTTCAGCGGAATTCCGAGAACAATGGAAGAGTTCCGAAGCATTTTTAAACTTCAGCGGAATTCCGAGAACAATGGAAGAGTTCCGAAGCATTTTTAAACTTCAGCGGAATTCCGAGAACAATGGAAGAGTTCCGAAGCATTTTTAAACTTCAGCGGAATTCCGAGAACAATGGAAAAGTTCCGAAGCATCTTTAAACTTCAGCAGCATTCCGAGAACAATGGAAGCGTTCCGGAGCATTTTTAAACTTCAGCGGAATTCCGAGAACAATGGAAGAGTTCCGAAGCATTTTTAAACTTCAGCGGAATTCCGAGAACAATGGTAGAGTTCCGAAGCATCTTTAAACTTCAGCGGAATTCCGAGAACAATGGAAGTGTTCCGAAGCATTTTTAAACTTCAGCGGAATTCCGAGAACAATGGAAGAGTTCCAAAGCATTTTTATATGTCAGCGGAATTCCGAGAACAATGGAAGAGTTCCGAAGCATTTTTAAACTTCAGCGGAATTCCGAGAACAATGAAAGAGTTTCGAAACATTTTTAAACTTCAGCGGAATTCCGAGAACAATGGAAGAGTTCCGAAGCATTTTTAAACTTCAGCGGAATTCCGAGAACAATGGAAGAGTTCCGAAGCATTTTTAAACTTCAGCGGAATTCCGAGAACAATGGAAGAGTTCCGAAACATTTTTAAACTTCAGCGGAATTCCGAGAACAATGGAAGAGTTCCAAAGCATTTTTATATGTCAGCGGAATTCCGAGAACAATGGAAGAGTTCCGAATCATTTTTAAACTTCAGCGGAATTCCGAGAACAATGGAAGAGTTCAGAAGCATTTTTAAACTTCAGCGGAATTCCGAGAACAATGGAAGAGTTCCAAAGCATTTTTAAACTTCAGCGGAATTCCGAGAACAATGAAAGAGTTCCGAAGCATTTTTAAACTTCAGCAGAATTCCGAGAACAATGGAAGAGTTCCGAAGCATTTTTAAACTTCAGCGGAATTCCGAGAACAATGGAAAAGTTCCGAAGCATCTTTAAACTTCAGCAGAATTCCGAGAACAATGGAAGCGTTCCGGAGCATTTTTAAACTTCAGCGGAATTCCGAGAACAATGGAAGAGTTCCAAAGCATTTTTATATGTCAGCGGAATTCCGAGAACAATGGAAGAGTTCCGAAGCATTTTTAAACTTCAGCGGAATTCCGAGAACAATGAAAGAGTTTCGAAACATTTTTAAACTTCAGCGGAATTCCGAGAACAATGGAAGAGTTCCGAAGCATTTTTAAACTTCAGCGGAATTCCGAGAACAATGGAAGAGTTCCGAAGCATTTTTAAACTTCAGCGGAATTCCGAGAACAATGGAAGTGTTCCGAAGCATTTTTAAACTTCAGCGGAATTCCGAGAACAATGGAAGAGTTCCAAAGCATTTTTATATGTCAGCGGAATTCCGAGAACAATGGAAGAGTTCCGAAGCATTTTTAAACTTCAGCCGAATTCCGAGAACAATGGAAGAGTTCCGAAGCATTTTTAAACTTCAGCGGAATTCCGAGAACAATGGAAGAGTTCCGAAGCATTTTTAAACTTCAGCGGAATTCCGAGAACAATGGAAGAGTTCCGAAGCATTTTTAAACTTCAGCGGAATTCCGAGAACAATGGAAGTGTTCCGAAGCATTTTTAAACTTCAGCGGAATTCCGAGAACAATGGAAGAGTTCCAAAGCATTTTTATATGTCAGCGGAATTCCGAGAACAATGGAAGAGTTCCGAAGCATTTTTAAACTTCAGCGGAATTCCGAGAACAATGAAAGAGTTTCGAAACATTTTTAAACTTCAGCGGAATTCCGAGAACAATGGAAGAGTTCCGAAGCATTTTTAAACTTCAGCGGAATTCCGAGAACAATGGAAGAGTTCCGAAGCATTTTTAAACTTCAGCGGAATTCCGAGAACAATGGAAGAGTTCCGAAACATTTTTAAACTTCAGCGGAATTCCGAGAACAATGGAAGAGTTCCAAAGCATTTTTATATGTCAGCGGAATTCCGAGAACAATGGAAGAGTTCCGAATCATTTTTAAACTTCAGCGGAATTCCGAGAACAATGGAAGAGTTCAGAAGCATTTTTAAACTTCAGCGGAATTCCGAGAACAATGGAAGAGTTCCGAAGCATTTTTAAACTTCAGCGGAATTCCGAGAACAATGGAAGAGTTCCGAAGCATTTTTAAACTTCAGCGGAATTCCGAGAACAATGGAAGAGTTCCGAAGCATTTTTAAACTTCAGCGGAATTCCGAGAACAATGGAAGAGTTCCACAGCATTTTTAAACTTCAGTGGAAATCTGAGAACAATGGAAGAGTTCCAAAGCATTTTTAAATTTCAGCGGAATTCCGAGAACAATGGAAGAGTTCCGAATCATTTTTAAACTTCAGCGGAATTCCGAGAACAATGGAAGAGTTCAGAAGCATTTTTAAACTTCAGCGGAATTCCGAGAACAATGGAAGAGTTCCGAAGCATTTTTAAACTTCAGCGGAATTCCGAGAACAATGGAAGAGTTCCGAAGCATTTTTAAACTTCAGCGGAATTCCGAGAACAATGGAAGAGTTCCGAAGCATTTTTAAACTTCAGCGGAATTCCGAGAACAATGGAAGAGTTCCGAAGCATTTTTAAACTTCAGCGGAATTCCGAGAACAATGGAAGAGTTCCGAAGCATTTTTAAACTTCAGCGGAATTCCGAGAACAATGGAAGAGTTCCACAGCATTTTTAAACTTCAGTGGAAATCTGAGAACAATGGAAGAGTTCCAAAGCATTTTTAAATTTCAGCGGAATTCCGAGAACAATGGAAGAGTTCCGAAACATTTTTAAACTTCAGCGGAATTTCGAGAACAATGGAAGAGTTCCGAAGCATTTTTAAACTTCAGCGGAATTCCGAGAACAATGGAAGAGTTCCGAAGCATTTTTAAACTTCAGCGGAATTCCGAGAACAATGGAAGAGTTCCGAAGCATTTTTAAACTTCAGCGGAATTCCGAGAACAATGGAAGAGTTCCAAAGCATTTTTATATGTCAGCGGAATTCCGAGAACAATGGAAGAGTTCCGAAGCATTTTTAAACTTCAGCGGAATTCCGAGAACAATGGAAGAGTTCCGAAGCATTTTTAAAATTCAGCGGAATTCCGAAAACAATGGAAGAGTTCCGAAGCATTTTTAAACTTCAGCGGAATTCCGAGAACAATGGAAGAGTTCCGAAGCATTTTTAAACTTCAGCGGAATTCCGAGAACAATGAAAGAGTTTCGAAACATTTTTAAACTTCAGCGGAATTCCGAGAACAATGGAAGAGTTCCGAAGCATTTTTAAACTTCAGCGGAATTCCGAGAACAATGGAAGAGTTCCGAAGCATTTTTAAACTTCAGCGGAATTCCGAGAACAATGGAAGAGTTCCACAGCATTTTTAAACTTCAGTGGAAATCTGAGAACAATGGAAGAGTTCCAAAGCATTTTTAAATTTCAGCGGAATTCCGAGAACAATGGAAGAGTTCCGAAACATTTTTAAACTTCAGCGGAATTTCGAGAACAATGGAAGAGTTCCGAAGCATTTTTAAACTTCAGCGGAATTCCGAGAACAATGGAAGAGTTCCGAAGCATTTTTAAACTTCAGCGGAATTCCGAGAACAATGGAAGAGTTCCGAAGCATTTTTAAACTTCAGCGGAATTCCGAGAACAATGGAAGAGTTCCGAAGCATTTTTAAACTTCAGCGGAATTCCGAGAACAATGGAAGAGTTCCGAAGCATTTTTAAACTTCAGCGGAATTCCGAGAACAATGGAAAAGTTCCGAAGCATCTTTAAACTTCAGCAGCATTCCGAGAACAATGGAAGCGTTCCGGAGCATTTTTAAACTTCAGCGGAATTCCGAGAACAATGGAAGAGTTCCGAAGCATTTTTAAACTTCAGCGGAATTCCGAGAACAATGGTAGAGTTCCGAAGCATCTTTAAACTTCAGCGGAATTCCGAGAACAATGGAAGTGTTCCGAAGCATTTTTAAACTTCAGCGGAATTCCGAGAACAATGGAAGAGTTCCAAAGCATTTTTATATGTCAGCGGAATTCCGAGAACAATGGAAGAGTTCCGAAGCATTTTTAAACTTCAGCGGAATTCCGAGAACAATGAAAGAGTTTCGAAACATTTTTAAACTTCAGCGGAATTCCGAGAACAATGGAAGAGTTCCGAAGCATTTTTAAACTTCAGCGGAATTCCGAGAACAATGGAAGAGTTCCGAAGCATTTTTAAACTTCAGCGGAATTCCGAGAACAATGGAAGAGTTCCGAAACATTTTTAAACTTCAGCGGAATTCCGAGAACAATGGAAGAGTTCCAAAGCATTTTTATATGTCAGCGGAATTCCGAGAACAATGGAAGAGTTCCGAATCATTTTTAAACTTCAGCGGAATTCCGAGAACAATGGAAGAGTTCAGAAGCATTTTTAAACTTCAGCGGAATTCCGAGAACAATGGAAGAGTTCCAAAGCATTTTTAAACTTCAGCGGAATTCCGAGAACAATGAAAGAGTTCCGAAGCATTTTTAAACTTCAGCAGAATTCCGAGAACAATGGAAGAGTTCCGAAGCATTTTTAAACTTCAGCGGAATTCCGAGAACAATGGAAAAGTTCCGAAGCATCTTTAAACTTCAGCAGAATTCCGAGAACAATGGAAGCGTTCCGGAGCATTTTTAAACTTCAGCGGAATTCCGAGAACAATGGAAGAGTTCCAAAGCATTTTTATATGTCAGCGGAATTCCGAGAACAATGGAAGAGTTCCGAAGCATTTTTAAACTTCAGCGGAATTCCGAGAACAATGAAAGAGTTTCGAAACATTTTTAAACTTCAGCGGAATTCCGAGAACAATGGAAGAGTTCCGAAGCATTTTTAAACTTCAGCGGAATTCCGAGAACAATGGAAGAGTTCCGAAGCATTTTTAAACTTCAGCGGAATTCCGAGAACAATGGAAGTGTTCCGAAGCATTTTTAAACTTCAGCGGAATTCCGAGAACAATGGAAGAGTTCCAAAGCATTTTTATATGTCAGCGGAATTCCGAGAACAATGGAAGAGTTCCGAAGCATTTTTAAACTTCAGCCGAATTCCGAGAACAATGGAAGAGTTCCGAAGCATTTTTAAACTTCAGCGGAATTCCGAGAACAATGGAAGAGTTCCGAAGCATTTTTAAACTTCAGCGGAATTCCGAGAACAATGGAAGAGTTCCGAAGCATTTTTAAACTTCAGCGGAATTCCGAGAACAATGGAAGTGTTCCGAAGCATTTTTAAACTTCAGCGGAATTCCGAGAACAATGGAAGAGTTCCAAAGCATTTTTATATGTCAGCGGAATTCCGAGAACAATGGAAGAGTTCCGAAGCATTTTTAAACTTCAGCGGAATTCCGAGAACAATGAAAGAGTTTCGAAACATTTTTAAACTTCAGCGGAATTCCGAGAACAATGGAAGAGTTCCGAAGCATTTTTAAACTTCAGCGGAATTCCGAGAACAATGGAAGAGTTCCGAAGCATTTTTAAACTTCAGCGGAATTCCGAGAACAATGGAAGAGTTCCGAAACATTTTTAAACTTCAGCGGAATTCCGAGAACAATGGAAGAGTTCCAAAGCATTTTTATATGTCAGCGGAATTCCGAGAACAATGGAAGAGTTCCGAATCATTTTTAAACTTCAGCGGAATTCCGAGAACAATGGAAGAGTTCAGAAGCATTTTTAAACTTCAGCGGAATTCCGAGAACAATGGAAGAGTTCCGAAGCATTTTTAAACTTCAGCGGAATTCCGAGAACAATGGAAGAGTTCCGAAGCATTTTTAAACTTCAGCGGAATTCCGAGAACAATGGAAGAGTTCCGAAGCATTTTTAAACTTCAGCGGAATTCCGAGAACAATGGAAGAGTTCCACAGCATTTTTAAACTTCAGTGGAAATCTGAGAACAATGGAAGAGTTCCAAAGCATTTTTAAATTTCAGCGGAATTCCGAGAACAATGGAAGAGTTCCGAAACATTTTTAAACTTCAGCGGAATTTCGAGAACAATGGAAGAGTTCCGAAGCATTTTTAAACTTCAGCGGAATTCCGAGAACAATGGAAGAGTTCCGAAGCATTTTTAAACTTCAGCGGAATTCCGAGAACAATGGAAGCGTTCCGAAGCATTTTTAAACTTCAGCGGAATTCCGAGAACAATGGAAGAGTTCCAAAGCATTTTTAAACTTCAGCGGAATTCCGAGAACAATGGAAGAGTTCCGAAGCATTTTTAAACTTCAGCGGAATTCCGAGAACAATGGAAGAGTTCCAAAGCATTTTTATATGTCAGCGGAATTCCGAGAACAATGGAAGAGTTCCGAAGCATTTTTAAACTTCAGCGGAATTCCGAGAACAATGGAAGAGTTCCGAAGCATTTTTAAAATTCAGCGGAATTCCGAAAACAATGGAAGAGTTCCGAAGCATTTTTAAACTTCAGCGGAATTCCGAGAACAATGGAAGAGTTCCGAAGCATTTTTAAACTTCAGCGGAATTCCGAGAACAATGAAAGAGTTTCGAAACATTTTTAAACTTCAGCGGAATTCCGAGAACAATGGAAGAGTTCCGAAGCATTTTTAAACTTCAGCGGAATTCCGAGAACAATGGAAGAGTTCCGAAGCATTTTTAAACTTCAGCGGAATTCCGAGAACAATGGAAGAGTTCCACAGCATTTTTAAACTTCAGTGGAAATCTGAGAACAATGGAAGAGTTCCAAAGCATTTTTAAATTTCAGCGGAATTCCGAGAACAATGGAAGAGTTCCGAAACATTTTTAAACTTCAGCGGAATTTCGAGAACAATGGAAGAGTTCCGAAGCATTTTTAAACTTCAGCGGAATTCCGAGAACAATGGAAGAGTTCCGAAGCATTTTTAAACTTCAGCGGAATTCCGAGAACAATGGAAGAGTTCCGAAGCATTTTTAAACTTCAGCGGAATTCCGAGAACAATGGAAGAGTTCCGAAGCATTTTTAAACTTCAGCGGAATTCCGAGAACAATGGAAGAGTTCCGAAGCATTTTTAAACTTCAGCGGAATTCCGAGAACAATGGAAAAGTTCCGAAGCATCTTTAAACTTCAGCAGCATTCCGAGAACAATGGAAGCGTTCCGGAGCATTTTTAAACTTCAGCGGAATTCCGAGAACAATGGAAGAGTTCCGAAGCATTTTTAAACTTCAGCGGAATTCCGAGAACAATGGTAGAGTTCCGAAGCATCTTTAAACTTCAGCGGAATTCCGAGAACAATGGAAGTGTTCCGAAGCATTTTTAAACTTCAGCGGAATTCCGAGAACAATGGAAGAGTTCCAAAGCATTTTTATATGTCAGCGGAATTCCGAGAACAATGGAAGAGTTCCGAAGCATTTTTAAACTTCAGCGGAATTCCGAGAACAATGAAAGAGTTTCGAAACATTTTTAAACTTCAGCGGAATTCCGAGAACAATGGAAGAGTTCCGAAGCATTTTTAAACTTCAGCGGAATTCCGAGAACAATGGAAGAGTTCCGAAGCATTTTTAAACTTCAGCGGAATTCCGAGAACAATGGAAGAGTTCCGAAACATTTTTAAACTTCAGCGGAATTCCGAGAACAATGGAAGAGTTCCAAAGCATTTTTATATGTCAGCGGAATTCCGAGAACAATGGAAGAGTTCCGAATCATTTTTAAACTTCAGCGGAATTCCGAGAACAATGGAAGAGTTCAGAAGCATTTTTAAACTTCAGCGGAATTCCGAGAACAATGGAAGAGTTCCAAAGCATTTTTAAACTTCAGCGGAATTCCGAGAACAATGAAAGAGTTCCGAAGCATTTTTAAACTTCAGCAGAATTCCGAGAACAATGGAAGAGTTCCGAAGCATTTTTAAACTTCAGCGGAATTCCGAGAACAATGGAAAAGTTCCGAAGCATCTTTAAACTTCAGCAGAATTCCGAGAACAATGGAAGCGTTCCGGAGCATTTTTAAACTTCAGCGGAATTCCGAGAACAATGGAAGAGTTCCAAAGCATTTTTATATGTCAGCGGAATTCCGAGAACAATGGAAGAGTTCCGAAGCATTTTTAAACTTCAGCGGAATTCCGAGAACAATGAAAGAGTTTCGAAACATTTTTAAACTTCAGCGGAATTCCGAGAACAATGGAAGAGTTCCGAAGCATTTTTAAACTTCAGCGGAATTCCGAGAACAATGGAAGAGTTCCGAAGCATTTTTAAACTTCAGCGGAATTCCGAGAACAATGGAAGAGTTCCGAAACATTTTTAAACTTCAGCGGAATTCCGAGAACAATGGAAGAGTTCCAAAGCATTTTTATATGTCAGCGGAATTCCGAGAACAATGGAAGAGTTCCGAAGCATTTTTAAACTTCAGCGGAATTCCGAGAACAATGGAAGAGTTCCGAAGCATGTTTAAACTTCAGTGGAATTCCGAGAACAATGGAAGAGTTCCACAGCATTTTTAAACTTCAGCGGAATTCCGAGAACAATGGAAGAGTTCCGAAGCATTTTTAAACTTCAGCGGAATTTCGAGAACAATGGAAGAGTTCCGAAGCATTTTTAAACTTCAGCGGAATTCCGAGAACAATGGAAGAGTTCCGAAGCATTTTTAAACTTCAGCGGAATTCCGAGAACAATGGAAGAGTTCCGAAGCATTTTTAAACTTCAGCGGAATTCCGAGAACAATGGAAGAGTTCCAAAGCATTTTTATATGTCAGCGGAATTCCGAGAACAATGGAAGAGTTCCGAAGCATTTTTAAACTTCAGCGGAATTCCGAGAACAATGGAAGAGTTCCGAAGCATTTTTAAAATTCAGCGGAATTCCGAAAACAATGGAAGAGTTCCGAAGCATTTTTAAACTTCAGCGGAATTCCGAGAACAATGGAAGAGTTCCGAAGCATTTTTAAACTTCAGCGGAATTCCGAGAACAATGAAAGAGTTTCGAAACATTTTTAAACTTCAGCGGAATTCCGAGAACAATGGAAGAGTTCCGAAGCATTTTTAAACTTCAGCGGAATTCCGAGAACAATGGAAGAGTTCCGAAGCATTTTTAAACTTCAGCGGAATTCCGAGAACAATGGAAGAGTTCCACAGCATTTTTAAACTTCAGTGGAAATCCGAGAACAATGGAAGAGTTCCAAAGCATTTTTAAATTTCAGCGGAATTCCGAGAACAATGGAAGAGTTCCGAAACATTTTTAAACTTCAGCGGAATTTCGAGAACAATGGAAGAGTTCCGAAGCATTTTTAAACTTCAGCGGAATTCCGAGAACAATGGAAGAGTTCCGAAGCATTTTTAAACTTCAGCGGAATTCCGAGAACAATGGAAGAGTTCCGAAGCATTTTTAAACTTCAGCGGAATTCCGAGAACAATGGAAGAGTTCCGAAGCATTTTTAAACTTCAGCGGAATTCCGAGAACAATGGAAGAGTTCCGAAGCATTTTTAAACTTCAGCGGAATTCCGAGAACAATGGAAAAGTTCCGAAGCATCTTTAAACTTCAGCAGCATTCCGAGAACAATGGAAGCGTTCCGGAGCATTTTTAAACTTCAGCGGAATTCCGAGAACAATGGAAGAGTTCCGAAGCATTTTTAAACTTCAGCGGAATTCCGAGAACAATGGTAGAGTTCCGAAGCATCTTTAAACTTCAGCGGAATTCCGAGAACAATGGAAGTGTTCCGAAGCATTTTTAAACTTCAGCGGAATTCCGAGAACAATGGAAGAGTTCCAAAGCATTTTTATATGTCAGCGGAATTCCGAGAACAATGGAAGAGTTCCGAAGCATTTTTAAACTTCAGCGGAATTCCGAGAACAATGAAAGAGTTTCGAAACATTTTTAAACTTCAGCGGAATTCCGAGAACAATGGAAGAGTTCCGAAGCATTTTTAAACTTCAGCGGAATTCCGAGAACAATGGAAGAGTTCCGAAGCATTTTTAAACTTCAGCGGAATTCCGAGAACAATGGAAGAGTTCCGAAACATTTTTAAACTTCAGCGGAATTCCGAGAACAATGGAAGAGTTCCAAAGCATTTTTATATGTCAGCGGAATTCCGAGAACAATGGAAGAGTTCCGAATCATTTTTAAACTTCAGCGGAATTCCGAGAACAATGGAAGAGTTCAGAAGCATTTTTAAACTTCAGCGGAATTCCGAGAACAATGGAAGAGTTCCAAAGCATTTTTAAACTTCAGCGGAATTCCGAGAACAATGAAAGAGTTCCGAAGCATTTTTAAACTTCAGCAGAATTCCGAGAACAATGGAAGAGTTCCGAAGCATTTTTAAACTTCAGCGGAATTCCGAGAACAATGGAAAAGTTCCGAAGCATCTTTAAACTTCAGCAGAATTCCGAGAACAATGGAAGCGTTCCGGAGCATTTTTAAACTTCAGCGGAATTCCGAGAACAATGGAAGAGTTCCAAAGCATTTTTATATGTCAGCGGAATTCCGAGAACAATGGAAGAGTTCCGAAGCATTTTTAAACTTCAGCGGAATTCCGAGAACAATGAAAGAGTTTCGAAACATTTTTAAACTTCAGCGGAATTCCGAGAACAATGGAAGAGTTCCGAAGCATTTTTAAACTTCAGCGGAATTCCGAGAACAATGGAAGAGTTCCGAAGCATTTTTAAACTTCAGCGGAATTCCGAGAACAATGGAAGTGTTCCGAAGCATTTTTAAACTTCAGCGGAATTCCGAGAACAATGGAAGAGTTCCAAAGCATTTTTATATGTCAGCGGAATTCCGAGAACAATGGAAGAGTTCCGAAGCATTTTTAAACTTCAGCGGAATTCCGAGAACAATGGAAGAGTTCCGAAGCATTTTTAAACTTCAGCGGAATTTCGAGAACAATGGAAGAGTTCCGAAGCATTTTTAAACTTCAGCGGAATTCCGAGAACAATGGAAGAGTTCCGAAGCATTTTTAAACTTCAGCGGAATTCCGAGAACAATGGAAGTGTTCCGAAGCATTTTTAAACTTCAGCGGAATTCCGAGAACAATGGAAGAGTTCCAAAGCATTTTTATATGTCAGCGGAATTCCGAGAACAATGGAAGAGTTCCGAAGCATTTTTAAACTTCAGCGGAATTCCGAGAACAATGAAAGAGTTTCGAAACATTTTTAAACTTCAGCGGAATTCCGAGAACAATGGAAGAGTTCCGAAGCATTTTTAAACTTCAGCGGAATTCCGAGAACAATGGAAGAGTTCCGAAGCATTTTTAAACTTCAGCGGAATTCCGAGAACAATGGAAGAGTTCCGAAGCATTTTTAAACTTCAGCGGAATTCCGAGAACAATGGAAGAGTTCCAAAGCATTTTTATATGTCAGCGGAATTCCGAGAACAATGGAAGAGTTCCGAAGCATTTTTAAACTTCAGCGGAATTCCGAGAACAATGGAAGAGTTCCGAAGCATTTTTAAACTTCAGCGGAATTCCGAAAACAATGGAAGAGTTCCGAAGCATTTTTAAACTTCAGCGGAATTCCGAGAACAATGGAAGAGTTCCGAAGCATTTTTAAACTTCAGCGGAATTCCGAGAACAATGGAAGCGTTCCGAAGCATTTTTAAACTTCAGCGGAATTCCGAGAACAATGGAAGAGTTCCAAAGCATTTTTAAACTTCAGCGGAATTCCGAGAACAATGGAAGAGTTCCGAAGCATTTTTAAACTTCAGCGGAATTCCGAGAACAATGGAAGAGTTCCAAAGCATTTTTATATGTCAGCGGAATTCCGAGAACAATGGAAGAGTTCCGAAGCATTTTTAAACTTCAGCGGAATTCCGAGAACAATGGAAGAGTTCCGAAGCATTTTTAAAATTCAGCGGAATTCCGAAAACAATGGAAGAGTTCCGAAGCATTTTTAAACTTCAGCGGAATTCCGAGAACAATGGAAGAGTTCCGAAGCATTTTTAAACTTCAGCGGAATTCCGAGAACAATGAAAGAGTTTCGAAACATTTTTAAACTTCAGCGGAATTCCGAGAACAATGGAAGAGTTCCGAAGCATTTTTAAACTTCAGCGGAATTCCGAGAACAATGGAAGAGTTCCGAAGCATTTTTAAACTTCAGCGGAATTCCGAGAACAATGGAAGAGTTCCACAGCATTTTTAAACTTCAGTGGAAATCTGAGAACAATGGAAGAGTTCCAAAGCATTTTTAAATTTCAGCGGAATTCCGAGAACAATGGAAGAGTTCCGAAACATTTTTAAACTTCAGCGGAATTTCGAGAACAATGGAAGAGTTCCGAAGCATTTTTAAACTTCAGCGGAATTCCGAGAACAATGGAAGAGTTCCGAAGCATTTTTAAACTTCAGCGGAATTCCGAGAACAATGGAAGAGTTCCGAAGCATTTTTAAACTTCAGCGGAATTCCGAGAACAATGGAAGAGTTCCGAAGCATTTTTAAACTTCAGCGGAATTCCGAGAACAATGGAAGAGTTCCGAAGCATTTTTAAACTTCAGCGGAATTCCGAGAACAATGGAAAAGTTCCGAAGCATCTTTAAACTTCAGCAGCATTCCGAGAACAATGGAAGCGTTCCGGAGCATTTTTAAACTTCAGCGGAATTCCGAGAACAATGGAAGAGTTCCGAAGCATTTTTAAACTTCAGCGGAATTCCGAGAACAATGGTAGAGTTACGAAGCATCTTTAAACTTCAGCGGAATTCCGAGAACAATGGAAGTGTTCCGAAGCATTTTTAAACTTCAGCGGAATTCCGAGAACAATGGAAGAGTTCCAAAGCATTTTTATATGTCAGCGGAATTCCGAGAACAATGGAAGAGTTCCGAAGCATTTTTAAACTTCAGCGGAATTCCGAGAACAATGAAAGAGTTTCGAAACATTTTTAAACTTCAGCGGAATTCCGAGAACAATGGAAGAGTTCCGAAGCATTTTTAAACTTCAGCGGAATTCCGAGAACAATGGAAGAGTTCCGAAGCATTTTTAAACTTCAGCGGAATTCCGAGAACAATGGAAGAGTTCCGAAACATTTTTAAACTTCAGCGGAATTCCGAGAACAATGGAAGAGTTCCAAAGCATTTTTATATGTCAGCGGAATTCCGAGAACAATGGAAGAGTTCCGAATCATTTTTAAACTTCAGCGGAATTCCGAGAACAATGGAAGAGTTCAGAAGCATTTTTAAACTTCAGCGGAATTCCGAGAACAATGGAAGAGTTCCAAAGCATTTTTAAACTTCAGCGGAATTCCGAGAACAATGAAAGAGTTCCGAAGCATTTTTAAACTTCAGCAGAATTCCGAGAACAATGGAAGAGTTCCGAAGCATTTTTAAACTTCAGCGGAATTCCGAGAACAATGGAAAAGTTCCGAAGCATCTTTAAACTTCAGCAGAATTCCGAGAACAATGGAAGCGTTCCGGAGCATTTTTAAACTTCAGCGGAATTCCGAGAACAATGGAAGAGTTCCAAAGCATTTTTATATGTCAGCGGAATTCCGAGAACAATGGAAGAGTTCCGAAGCATTTTTAAACTTCAGCGGAATTCCGAGAACAATGAAAGAGTTTCGAAACATTTTTAAACTTCAGCGGAATTCCGAGAACAATGGAAGAGTTCCGAAGCATTTTTAAACTTCAGCGGAATTCCGAGAACAATGGAAGAGTTCCGAAGCATTTTTAAACTTCAGCGGAATTCCGAGAACAATGGAAGAGTTCCGAAACATTTTTAAACTTCAGCGGAATTCCGAGAACAATGGAAGAGTTCCAAAGCATTTTTATATGTCAGCGGAATTCCGAGAACAATGGAAGAGTTCCGAAGCATTTTTAAACTTCAGCGGAATTCCGAGAACAATGGAAGAGTTCCGAAGCATGTTTAAACTTCAGTGGAATTCCGAGAACAATGGAAGAGTTCCACAGCATTTTTAAACTTCAGTGGAAATCTGAGAACAATGGAAGAGTTCCAAAGCATTTTTAAATTTCAGCGGAATTCCGAGAACAATGGAAGAGTTCCGAAACATTTTTAAACTTCAGCGGAATTTCGAGAACAATGGAAGAGTTCCGAAGCATTTTTAAACTTCAGCGGAATTCCGAGAACAATGGAAGAGTTCCGAAGCATTTTTAAACTTCAGCGGAATTCCGAGAACAATGGAAGAGTTCCGAAGCATTTTTAAACTTCAGCGGAATTCCGAGAACAATGGAAGTGTTCCGAAGCATTTTTAAACTTCAGCGGAATTCCGAGAACAATGGAAGAGTTCCAAAGCATTTTTATATGTCAGCGGAATTCCGAGAACAATGGAAGAGTTCCGAAGCATTTTTAAACTTCAGCGGAATTCCGAGAACAATGGAAGAGTTCCGAAGCATTTTTAAACTTCAGCGGAATTCCGAGAACAATGGAAGAGTTCCGAAGCATTTTTAAACTTCAGCGGAATTCCGAGAACAATGGAAGAGTTCCGAAGCATTTTTAAACTTCAGCGGAATTCCGAGAACAATGGAAGTGTTCCGAAGCATTTTTAAACTTCAGCGGAATTCCGAGAACAATGGAAGAGTTCCAAAGCATTTTTATATGTCAGCGGAATTCCGAGAACAATGGAAGAGTTCCGAAGCATTTTTAAACTTCAGCGGAATTCCGAGAACAATGAAAGAGTTTCGAAACATTTTTAAACTTCAGCGGAATTCCGAGAACAATGGAAGAGTTCCGAAGCATTTTTAAACTTCAGCGGAATTCCGAGAACAATGGAAGAGTTCCGAAGCATTTTTAAACTTCAGCGGAATTCCGAGAACAATGGAAGAGTTCCGAAACATTTTTAAACTTCAGCGGAATTCCGAGAACAATGGAAGAGTTCCAAAGCATTTTTATATGTCAGCGGAATTCCGAGAACAATGGAAGAGTTCCGAATCATTTTTAAACTTCAGCGGAATTCCGAGAACAATGGAAGAGTTCAGAAGCATTTTTAAACTTCAGCGGAATTCCGAGAACAATGGAAGAGTTCCGAAGCATTTTTAAACTTCAGCGGAATTCCGAGAACAATGGAAGAGTTCCGAAGCATTTTTAAACTTCAGCGGAATTCCGAGAACAATGGAAGAGTTCCGAAGCATTTTTAAACTTCAGCGGAATTCCGAGAACAATGGAAGAGTTCCACAGCATTTTTAAACTTCAGTGGAAATCTGAGAACAATGGAAGAGTTCCAAAGCATTTTTAAATTTCAGCGGAATTCCGAGAACAATGGAAGAGTTCCGAAACATTTTTAAACTTCAGCGGAATTTCGAGAACAATGGAAGAGTTCCGAAGCATTTTTAAACTTCAGCGGAATTCCGAGAACAATGGAAGAGTTCCGAAGCATTTTTAAACTTCAGCGGAATTCCGAGAACAATGGAAGAGTTCCGAAGCATTTTTAAACTTCAGCGGAATTCCGAGAACAATGGAAGAGTTCCAAAGCATTTTTATATGTCAGCGGAATTCCGAGAACAATGGAAGAGTTCCGAAGCATTTTTAAACTTCAGCGGAATTCCGAGAACAATGGAAGAGTTCCGAAGCATTTTTAAACTTCAGCGGAATTCCGAAAACAATGGAAGAGTTCCGAAGCATTTTTAAACTTCAGCGGAATTCCGAGAACAATGGAAGAGTTCCGAAGCATTTTTAAACTTCAGCGGAATTCCGAGAACAATGGAAGTGTTCCGAAGCATTTTTAAACTTCAGCGGAATTCCGAGAACAATGGAAGAGTTCCAAAGCATTTTTAAACTTCAGCGGAATTCCGAGAACAATGAAAGAGTTTCGAAACATTTTTAAACTTCAGCGGAATTCCGAGAACAATGGAAGAGTTCCGAAGCATTTTTAAACTTCAGCGGAATTCCGAGAACAATGGAAGAGTTCCGAAACATTTTTAAACTTCAGCGGAATTCCGAGAACAATGGAAGAGTTCCAAAGCATTTTTATATGTCAGCGGAATTCCGAGAACAATGGAAGAGTTCCGAATCATTTTTAAACTTCAGCGGAATTCCGAGAACAATGGAAGAGTTCAGAAGCATTTTTAAACTTCAGCGGAATTCCGAGAACAATGGAAGAGTTCCAAAGCATTTTTAAACTTCAGCGGAATTCCGAGAACAATGAAAGAGTTCCGAAGCATTTTTAAACTTCAGCAGAATTCCGAGAACAATGGAAGAGTTCCAAAACATTTTTAAACTTCAGCGGAATTCCGAGAACAATGGAAGAGTTCCGAAGCATTTTTAAACTTCAGCGGAATTCCGAGAACAATGGAAGAGTTCCGAA
Organism: Phyllobates terribilis; assembly: GCF_046119375.1. Classification (NCBI taxonomy): domain Eukaryota; kingdom Metazoa; phylum Chordata; class Amphibia; order Anura; family Dendrobatidae; genus Phyllobates; species Phyllobates terribilis. Next base: position 22,764 of record NW_027367402.1, on the reverse strand, counting down.
GCATTTTTAAACTTCAGCGGAATTCCGAGAACAATGGAAAAGTTCCGAAGCATCTTTAAACTTCAGCAGAATTCCGAGAACAATGGAAGCGTTCCGGAGCATTTTTAAACTTCAGCGGAATTCCGAGAACAATGGAAGCGTTCCGGAGCATTTTTAAACTTCAGCGGAATTCCGAGAACAATGGAAGAGTTCCGAAGCATTTTTAAACTTCAGCGGAATTCCGAGAACAATGGAAGAGTTCCGAAGCATTTTTAAACTACAGCGGAATTCCGAGAACAATGGAAGAGTTCCGAAACATTTTTAAACTTCAGCGGAATTCCGAGAACAATGGAAGAGTTCCAAAGCATTTTTATATGTCAGCGGAATTCCGAGAACAATGGAAGAGTTCCGAATCATTTTTAAACTTCAGCGGAATTCCGAGAACAATGGAAGAGTTCCGAAGCATTTTTAAACTTCAGCGGAATTCCGAGAACAATGGAAGAGTTCCACAGCATTTTTAAACTTCAGTGGAAATCTGAGAACAATGGAAGAGTTCCAAAGCATTTTTAAATTTCAGCGGAATTCCGAGAACAATGGAAGAGTTCCGAAACATTTTTAAACTTCAGCGGAATTTCGAGAACAATGGAAGAGTTCCGAAGCATTTTTAAACTTCAGCGGAATTCCGAGAACAATGGAAGAGTTCCAAAGCATTTTTATATGTCAGCGGAATTCCGAGAACAATGGAAGAGTTCCGAAGCATTTTTAAACTTCAGCGGAATTCCGAAAACAATGGAAGAGTTCCGAAGCATTTTTAAACTTCAGCGGAATTCCGAGAACAATGGAAGAGTTCCGAAGCATTTTTAAACTTCAGCGGAATTCCGAGAACAATGGAAGTGTTCCGAAGCATTTTTAAACTTCAGCGGAATTCCGAGAACAATGGAAGAGTTCCAAAGCATTTTTATATGTCAGCGGAATTCCGAGAACAATGGAAGAGTTCCGAATCATTTTTAAACTTCAGCGGAATTCCGAGAACAATGGAAGAGTTCAGAAGCATTTTTAAACTTCAGCGGAATTCCGAGAACAATGGAAGAGTTCCAAAGCATTTTTATATGTCAGCGGAATTCCGAGAACAATGGAAGAGTTCCGAAGCATTTTTAAACTTCAGCGGAATTCCGAGAACAATGGAAGAGTTCCGAAGCATTTTTAAACTTCAGCGGAATTCCGGGAACAATGGAAGAGTTCCACAGCATTTTTAAACTTCAGTGGAAATCTGAGAACAATGGAAGAGTTCCAAAGCATTTTTAAATTTCAGCGGAATTCCGAGAACAATGGAAGAGTTCCGAAACATTTTTAAACTTCAGCGGAATTTCGAGAACAATGGAAGAGTTCCGAAGCATTTTTAAACTTCAGCGGAATTCCGAGAACAATGGAAGAGTTCCGAAGCATTTTTATATGTCAGCGGAATTCCGAGAACAATGGAAGAGTTCCGAAGCATTTTTAAACTTCAGCGGAATTCCGAGAACAATGGAAGAGTTCCAAAACATTTTTAAACTTCAGCGGAATTCCGAGAACAATGGAAGAGTTCCGAAGCATTTTTAAACTTCAGCGGAATTCCGAGAACAATGGAAGAGTTCCGAAGCATTTTTAAACTTCAGCGGAATTCCGAGAACAATGGAAGAGTTCCGAAGCATTTTTAAACTTCAGCGGAATTCCGAGAACAATGGAAAAGTTCCGAAGCATCTTTAAACTTCAGCAGAATTCCGAGAACAATGGAAGCGTTCCTGAGCATTTTTAAACTTCAGCGGAATTCCGAGAACAATGGAAGAGTTCCGAAGCATTTTTAAACTTCAGCGGAATTCCGAGAACAATGGTAGAGTTCCGAAGCATCTTTAAACTTCAGCAGAATTCCGAGAACAATGGAAGCGTTCCGGAGCATTTTTAAACTTCAGCGGAATTCCGAGAACAATGGAAGCGTTCCGGAGCATTTTTAAACTTCAGCGGAATTCCGAGAACAATGGAAGAGTTCCGAAGCATTTTTAAACTTCAGCGGAATTCCGAGAACAATGGAAGTGTTCCGAAGCATTTTTAAACTTCAGTGGAAATCTGAGAACAATGGAAGAGTTCCAAAGCATTTTTAAATTTCAGCGGAATTCCGAGAACAATGGAAGAGTTCCGAAACATTTTTAAACTTCAGCGGAATTTCGAGAACAATGGAAGAGTTCCGAAGCATTTTTAAACTTCAGCGGAATTCCGAGAACAATGGAAGAGTTCCGAAGCATTTTTAAACTTCAGCGGAATTCCGAGAAGAATGGAAGAGTTCCGAAGCATTTTTAAACTTCAGCGGAATTCCGAGAACAATGGAAGAGTTCCAAAGCATTTTTATATGTCAGCGGAATTCCGAGAACAATGGAAGAGTTCCGAAGCATTTTTAAACTTCAGCGGAATTCCGAGAACAATGGAAGAGTTCCGAAGCATTTTTAAACTTCAGCGGAATTCCGAGAACAATGGAAGAGTTCCGAAACATTTTTAAACTTCAGCGGAATTCCGAGAACAATGGAAGAGTTCCAAAGCATTTTTATATGTCAGCGGAATTCCGAGAACAATGGAAGAGTTCCGAAGCATTTTTAAACTTCAGCGGAATTCCGAGAACAATGGAAGAGTTCCGAAGCATGTTTAAACTTCAGTGGAATTCCGAGAACAATGGAAGAGTTCCACAGCATTTTTAAACTTCAGTGGAAATCTGAGAACAATGGAAGAGTTCCAAAGCATTTTTAAATTTCAGCGGAATTCCGAGAACAATGGAAGAGTTCCGAAACATTTTTAAACTTCAGCGGAATTTCGAGAACAATGGAAGAGTTCCGAAGCATTTTTAAACTTCAGCGGAATTCCGAGAACAATGGAAGAGTTCCGAAGCATTTTTAAACTTCAGCGGAATTCCGAGAACAATGGAAGAGTTCCGAAGCATTTTTAAACTTCAGCGGAATTCCGAGAACAATGGAAGTGTTCCGAAGCATTTTTAAACTTCAGCGGAATTCCGAGAACAATGGAAGAGTTCCAAAGCATTTTTATATGTCAGCGGAATTCCGAGAACAATGGAAGAGTTCCGAAGCATTTTTAAACTTCAGCGGAATTCCGAGAACAATGGAAGAGTTCCGAAGCATTTTTAAACTTCAGCGGAATTCCGAGAACAATGGAAGAGTTCCGAAGCATTTTTAAACTTCAGCGGAATTCCGAGAACAATGGAAGAGTTCCGAAGCATTTTTAAACTTCAGCGGAATTCCGAGAACAATGGAAGTGTTCCGAAGCATTTTTAAACTTCAGCGGAATTCCGAGAACAATGGAAGAGTTCCAAAGCATTTTTATATGTCAGCGGAATTCCGAGAACAATGGAAGAGTTCCGAAGCATTTTTAAACTTCAGCGGAATTCCGAGAACAATGAAAGAGTTTCGAAACATTTTTAAACTTCAGCGGAATTCCGAGAACAATGGAAGAGTTCCGAAGCATTTTTAAACTTCAGCGGAATTCCGAGAACAATGGAAGAGTTCCGAAGCATTTTTAAACTTCAGCGGAATTCCGAGAACAATGGAAGAGTTCCGAAACATTTTTAAACTTCAGCGGAATTCCGAGAACAATGGAAGAGTTCCAAAGCATTTTTATATGTCAGCGGAATTCCGAGAACAATGGAAGAGTTCCGAATCATTTTTAAACTTCAGCGGAATTCCGAGAACAATGGAAGAGTTCAGAAGCATTTTTAAACTTCAGCGGAATTCCGAGAACAATGGAAGAGTTCCGAAGCATTTTTAAACTTCAGCGGAATTCCGAGAACAATGGAAGAGTTCCGAAGCATTTTTAAACTTCAGCGGAATTCCGAGAACAATGGAAGAGTTCCGAAGCATTTTTAAACTTCAGCGGAATTCCGAGAACAATGGAAGAGTTCCACAGCATTTTTAAACTTCAGTGGAAATCTGAGAACAATGGAAGAGTTCCAAAGCATTTTTAAATTTCAGCGGAATTCCGAGAACAATGGAAGAGTTCCGAAACATTTTTAAACTTCAGCGGAATTTCGAGAACAATGGAAGAGTTCCGAAGCATTTTTAAACTTCAGCGGAATTCCGAGAACAATGGAAGAGTTCCGAAGCATTTTTAAACTTCAGCGGAATTCCGAGAACAATGGAAGAGTTCCGAAGCATTTTTAAACTTCAGCGGAATTCCGAGAACAATGGAAGAGTTCCAAAGCATTTTTATATGTCAGCGGAATTCCGAGAACAATGGAAGAGTTCCGAAGCATTTTTAAACTTCAGCGGAATTCCGAGAACAATGGAAGAGTTCCGAAGCATTTTTAAACTTCAGCGGAATTCCGAAAACAATGGAAGAGTTCCGAAGCATTTTTAAACTTCAGCGGAATTCCGAGAACAATGGAAGAGTTCCGAAGCATTTTTAAACTTCAGCGGAATTCCGAGAACAATGGAAGTGTTCCGAAGCATTTTTAAACTTCAGCGGAATTCCGAGAACAATGGAAGAGTTCCAAAGCATTTTTAAACTTCAGCGGAATTCCGAGAACAATGAAAGAGTTTCGAAACATTTTTAAACTTCAGCGGAATTCCGAGAACAATGGAAGAGTTCCGAAGCATTTTTAAACTTCAGCGGAATTCCGAGAACAATGGAAGAGTTCCGAAACATTTTTAAACTTCAGCGGAATTCCGAGAACAATGGAAGAGTTCCAAAGCATTTTTATATGTCAGCGGAATTCCGAGAACAATGGAAGAGTTCCGAATCATTTTTAAACTTCAGCGGAATTCCGAGAACAATGGAAGAGTTCAGAAGCATTTTTAAACTTCAGCGGAATTCCGAGAACAATGGAAGAGTTCCAAAGCATTTTTAAACTTCAGCGGAATTCCGAGAACAATGAAAGAGTTCCGAAGCATTTTTAAACTTCAGCAGAATTCCGAGAACAATGGAAGAGTTCCAAAACATTTTTAAACTTCAGCGGAATTCCGAGAACAATGGAAGAGTTCCGAAGCATTTTTAAACTTCAGCGGAATTCCGAGAACAATGGAAGAGTTCCGAAGCATTTTTAAACTTCAGCGGAATTCCGAGAACAATGGAAAAGTTCCGAAGCATCTTTAAACTTCAGCAGAATTCCGAGAACAATGGAAGCGTTCCGGAGCATTTTTAAACTTCAGCGGAATTCCGAGAACAATGGAAGCGTTCCGGAGCATTTTTAAACTTCAGCGGAATTCCGAGAACAATGGAAGAGTTCCGAAGCATTTTTAAACTTCAGCGGAATTCCGAGAACAATGGAAGAGTTCCGAAGCATTTTTAAACTACAGCGGAATTCCGAGAACAATGGAAGAGTTCCGAAACATTTTTAAACTTCAGCGGAATTCCGAGAACAATGGAAGAGTTCCAAAGCATTTTTATATGTCAGCGGAATTCCGAGAACAATGGAAGAGTTCCGAATCATTTTTAAACTTCAGCGGAATTCCGAGAACAATGGAAGAGTTCCGAAGCATTTTTAAACTTCAGCGGAATTCCGAGAACAATGGAAGAGTTCCACAGCATTTTTAAACTTCAGTGGAAATCTGAGAACAATGGAAGAGTTCCAAAGCATTTTTAAATTTCAGCGGAATTCCGAGAACAATGGAAGAGTTCCGAAACATTTTTAAACTTCAGCGGAATTTCGAGAACAATGGAAGAGTTCCGAAGCATTTTTAAACTTCAGCGGAATTCCGAGAACAATGGAAGAGTTCCAAAGCATTTTTATATGTCAGCGGAATTCCGAGAACAATGGAAGAGTTCCGAAGCATTTTTAAACTTCAGCGGAATTCCGAAAACAATGGAAGAGTTCCGAAGCATTTTTAAACTTCAGCGGAATTCCGAGAACAATGGAAGAGTTCCGAAGCATTTTTAAACTTCAGCGGAATTCCGAGAACAATGGAAGTGTTCCGAAGCATTTTTAAACTTCAGCGGAATTCCGAGAACAATGGAAGAGTTCCAAAGCATTTTTATATGTCAGCGGAATTCCGAGAACAATGGAAGAGTTCCGAATCATTTTTAAACTTCAGCGGAATTCCGAGAACAATGGAAGAGTTCAGAAGCATTTTTAAACTTCAGCGGAATTCCGAGAACAATGGAAGAGTTCCAAAGCATTTTTATATGTCAGCGGAATTCCGAGAACAATGGAAGAGTTCCGAAGCATTTTTAAACTTCAGCGGAATTCCGAGAACAATGGAAGAGTTCCGAAGCATTTTTAAACTTCAGCGGAATTCCGGGAACAATGGAAGAGTTCCACAGCATTTTTAAACTTCAGTGGAAATCTGAGAACAATGGAAGAGTTCCAAAGCATTTTTAAATTTCAGCGGAATTCCGAGAACAATGGAAGAGTTCCGAAACATTTTTAAACTTCAGCGGAATTTCGAGAACAATGGAAGAGTTCCGAAGCATTTTTAAACTTCAGCGGAATTCCGAGAACAATGGAAGAGTTCCGAAGCATTTTTATATGTCAGCGGAATTCCGAGAACAATGGAAGAGTTCCGAAGCATTTTTAAACTTCAGCGGAATTCCGAGAACAATGGAAGAGTTCCAAAACATTTTTAAACTTCAGCGGAATTCCGAGAACAATGGAAGAGTTCCGAAGCATTTTTAAACTTCAGCGGAATTCCGAGAACAATGGAAGAGTTCCGAAGCATTTTTAAACTTCAGCGGAATTCCGAGAACAATGGAAGAGTTCCGAAGCATTTTTAAACTTCAGCGGAATTCCGAGAACAATGGAAAAGTTCCGAAGCATCTTTAAACTTCAGCAGAATTCCGAGAACAATGGAAGCGTTCCTGAGCATTTTTAAACTTCAGCGGAATTCCGAGAACAATGGAAGAGTTCCGAAGCATTTTTAAACTTCAGCGGAATTCCGAGAACAATGGTAGAGTTCCGAAGCATCTTTAAACTTCAGCAGAATTCCGAGAACAATGGAAGCGTTCCGGAGCATTTTTAAACTTCAGCGGAATTCCGAGAACAATGGAAGCGTTCCGGAGCATTTTTAAACTTCAGCGGAATTCCGAGAACAATGGAAGAGTTCCGAAGCATTTTTAAACTTCAGCGGAATTCCGAGAACAATGGAAGTGTTCCGAAGCATTTTTAAACTTCAGTGGAAATCTGAGAACAATGGAAGAGTTCCAAAGCATTTTTAAATTTCAGCGGAATTCCGAGAACAATGGAAGAGTTCCGAAACATTTTTAAACTTCAGCGGAATTTCGAGAACAATGGAAGAGTTCCGAAGCATTTTTAAACTTCAGCGGAATTCCGAGAACAATGGAAGAGTTCCGAAGCATTTTTAAACTTCAGCGGAATTCCGAGAAGAATGGAAGAGTTCCGAAGCATTTTTAAACTTCAGCGGAATTCCGAGAACAATGGAAGAGTTCCAAAGCATTTTTATATGTCAGCGGAATTCCGAGAACAATGGAAGAGTTCCGAAGCATTTTTAAACTTCAGCGGAATTCCGAGAACAATGGAAGAGTTCCGAAGCATTTTTAAACTTCAGCGGAATTCCGAGAACAATGGAAGAGTTCCGAAGCATTTTTAAACTTCAGCGGAATTCCGAGAACAATGGAAGAGTTCCGAAGCATTTTTAAACTTCAGCGGAATTCCGAGAACAATGGAAGTGTTCCGAAGCATTTTTAAACTTCAGCGGAATTCCGAGAACAATGGAAGAGTTCCAAAGCATTTTCATATGTCAGCGGAATTCCGAGAACAATGGAAGAGTTCCGAAGCATTTTTAAACTTCAGCGGAATTCCGAGAACAATGGAAGAGTTCCGAAGCATTTTTAAACTTCAGCGGAATTCCGAGAACAATGGAAGAGTTCCACAGCATTTTTAAACTTCAGTGGAAATCTGAGAACAATGGAAGAGTTCCAAAGCATTTTTAAATTTCAGCGGAATTCCGAGAACAATGGAAGAGTTCCGAAACATTTTTAAACTTCAGCGGAATTTCGAGAACAATGGAAGAGTTCCGAAGCATTTTTAAACTTCAGCGGAATTCCGAGAACAATGGAAGAGTTCCGAAGCATTTTTAAACTTCAGCGGAATTCCGAGAACAATGGAAGAGTTCCGAAGCATTTTTAAACTTCAGCGGAATTCCGAGAACAATGGAAGAGTTCCAAAGCATTTTTATATGTCAGCGGAATTCCGAGAACAATGGAAGAGTTCCGAAGCATTTTTAAACTTCAGCGGAATTCCGAGAACAATGGAAGAGTTCCGAAGCATTTTTAAAATTCAGCGGAATTCCGAAAACAATGGAAGAGTTCCGAAGCATTTTTAAACTTCAGCGGAATTCCGAGAACAATGGAAGAGTTCCGAAGCATTTTTAAACTTCAGCGGAATTCCGAGAACAATGGAAGTGTTCCGAAGCATTTTTAAACTTCAGCGGAATTCCGAGAACAATGGAAGAGTTCCAAAGCATTTTTATATGTCAGCGGAATTCCGAGAACAATGGAAGAGTTCCGAATCATTTTTAAACTTCAGCGGAATTCCGAGAACAATGGAAGAGTTCAGAAGCATTTTTAAACTTCAGCGGAATTCCGAGAACAATGGAAGAGTTCCAAAGCATTTTTAAACTTCAGCGGAATTCCGAGAACAATGAAAGAGTTCCGAAGCATTTTTAAACTTCAGCAGAATTCCGAGAACAATGGAAGAGTTGCGAAACATTTTTAAACTTCAGCGGAATTCCGAGAACAATGGAAGAGTTCCGAAGCATTTTTAAACTTCAGCGGAATTCCGAGAACAATGAAAGAGTTTCGAAACATTTTTAAACTTCAGCGGAATTCCGAGAACAATGGAAGAGTTCCGAAGCATTTTTAAACTTCAGCGGAATTCCGAGAACAATGGAAGAGTTCCGAAGCATTTTTAAACTTCAGCGGAATTCCGAGAACAATGGAAGAGTTCCAAAGCATTTTTATATGTCAGCGGAATTCCGAGAACAATGGAAGAGTTCCGAATCATTTTTAAACTTCAGCGGAATTCCGAGAACAATGGAAGAGTTCAGAAGCATTTTTAAACTTCAGCGGAATTCCGAGAACAATGGAAGAGTTCCAAAGCATTTTTAAACTTCAGCGGAATTCCGAGAACAATGAAAGAGTTCCGAAGCATTTTTAAACTTCAGCAGAATTCCGAGAACAATGGAAGAGTTCCGAAGCATTTTTAAACTTCAGCGGAATTCCGAGAACAATGGAAGAGTTCCGAAGCATTTTTAAACTTCAGCGGAATTCCGAGAACAATGGAAGAGTTCCGAAGCATTTTTAAACTTCAGCGGAATTCCGAGAACAATGGAAGAGTTCCACAGCATTTTTAAACTTCAGTGGAAATCTGAGAACAATGGAAGAGTTCCAAAGCATTTTTAAATTTCAGCGGAATTCCGAGAACAATGGAAGAGTTCCGAAACATTTTTAAACTTCAGCGGAATTTCGAGAACAATGGAAGAGTTCCGAAGCATTTTTAAACTTCAGCGGAATTCCGAGAACAATGGAAGAGTTCCGAAGCATTTTTAAACTTCAGCGGAATTCCGAGAACAATGGAAGAGTTCCGAAGCATTTTTAAACTTCAGCGGAATTCCGAGAACAATGGAAGAGTTCCGAAGCATTTTTAAACTTCAGCGGAATTCCGAGAACAATGGAAGAGTTCCGAAGCATTTTTAAACTTCAGCGGAATTCCGAGAACAATGGAAAAGTTCCGAAGCATCTTTAAACTTCAGCAGAATTCCGAGAACAATGGAAGCGTTCCGGAGCATTTTTAAACTTCAGCGGAATTCCGAGAACAATGGAAGAGTTCCGAAGCATTTTTAAACTTCAGCGGAATTCCGAGAACAATGGTAGAGTTCCGAAGCATCTTTAAACTTCAGCAGAATTCCGAGAACAATGGAAGCGTTCCGGAGCATTTTTAAACTTCAGCGGAATTCCGAGAACAATGGAAGCGTTCCGGAGCATTTTTAAACTTCAGCGGAATTCCGAGAACAATGGAAGAGTTCCGAAGCATTTTTAAACTTCAGCGGAATTGCGAGAACAATGGAAGTGTTCCAAAGCATTTTTAAACTTCAGCGGAATTCCGAGAGCAATGGAAGAGTTCCAAAGCATTTTTATATGTCAGCGGAATTCCGAGAACAATGGAAGAGTTCCGAAGCATTTTTAAACTTCAGCGGAATTCCGAGAACAATGGAAGAGTTCCGAAGCATTTTTAAACTTCAGCGGAATTCCGAGAACAATGGAAGAGTTCCACAGCATTTTTAAACTTCAGTGGAAATCTGAGAACAATGGAAGAGTTCCAAAGCATTTTTAAATTTCAGCGGAATTCCGAGAACAATGGAAGAGTTCCGAAACATTTTTAAACTTCAGCGGAATTTCGAGAACAATGGAAGAGTTCCGAAGCATTTTTAAACTTCAGCGGAATTCCGAGAACAATGGAAGAGTTCCGAAGCATTTTTAAACTTCAGCGGAATTCCGAGAACAATGGAAGAGTTCCGAAGCATTTTTAAACTTCAGCGGAATTCCGAGAACAATGGAAGTGTTCCGAAGCATTTTTAAACTTCAGCGGAATTCCGAGAACAATGGAAGAGTTCCAAAGCATTTTTATATGTCAGCGGAATTCCGAGAACAATGGAAGAGTTCCGAAGCATTTTTAAACTTCAGCGGAATTCCGAGAACAATGGAAGAGTTCCGAAGCATTTTTAAACTTCAGCGGAATTCCGAGAACAATGGAAGAGTTCCGAAGCATTTTTAAACTTCAGCGGAATTCCGAGAACAATGGAAGTGTTCCGAAGCATTTTTAAACTTCAGCGGAATTCCGAGAACAATGGAAGAGTTCCAAAGCATTTTCATATGTCAGCGGAATTCCGAGAACAATGGAAGAGTTCCGAAGCATTTTTAAACTTCAGCGGAATTCCGAGAACAATGGAAGAGTTCCGAAGCATTTTTAAACTTCAGCGGAATTCCGAGAACAATGGAAGAGTTCCACAGCATTTTTAAACTTCAGTGGAAATCTGAGAACAATGGAAGAGTTCCAAAGCATTTTTAAATTTCAGCGGAATTCCGAGAACAATGGAAGAGTTCCGAAACATTTTTAAACTTCAGCGGAATTTCGAGAACAATGGAAGAGTTCCGAAGCATTTTTAAACTTCAGCGGAATTCCGAGAACAATGGAAGAGTTCCGAAGCATTTTTAAACTTCAGCGGAATTCCGAGAACAATGGAAGAGTTCCGAAGCATTTTTAAACTTCAGCGGAATTCCGAGAACAATGGAAGAGTTCCAAAGCATTTTTATATGTCAGCGGAATTCCGAGAACAATGGAAGAGTTCCGAAGCATTTTTAAACTTCAGCGGAATTCCGAGAACAATGGAAGAGTTCCGAAGCATTTTTAAACTTCAGCGGAATTCCGAAAACAATGGAAGAGTTCCGAAGCATTTTTAAACTTCAGCGGAATTCCGAGAACAATGGAAGAGTTCCGAAGCATTTTTAAACTTCAGCGGAATTCCGAGAACAATGGAAGTGTTCCGAAGCATTTTTAAACTTCAGCGGAATTCCGAGAACAATGGAAGAGTTCCAAAGCATTTTCATATGTCAGCGGAATTCCGAGAACAATGGAAGAGTTCCGAAGCATTTTTAAACTTCAGCGGAATTCCGAGAACAATGGAAGAGTTCCGAAGCATTTTTAAACTTCAGCGGAATTCCGAGAACAATGGAAGAGTTCCGAAGCATTTTTAAACTTCAGCGGAATTCCGAGAACAATGGAAGAGTTCCGAAGCATTGTTAAACTTCAGCGGAATTCCGAGAACAATGGAAGAGTTCCAAAGCATTTTTATATGTCAGCGGAATTCCGAGAACAATGGAAGAGTTCCGAAGCATTTTTAAACTTCAGCGGAATTCTGAGAACAATGGAAGAGTTCCGAAGCATTTTTAAACTTCAGCGGAATTCCGAAAACAATGGAAGAGTTCCGAAGCATTTTTAAACTTCAGCGGAATTCCGAGAACAATGGAAGAGTTCCGAAGCATTTTTAAACTTCAGCGGAATTCCGAGAACAATGGAAGTGTTCCGAAGCATTTTTAAACTTCAGCGGAATTCCGAGAACAATGGAAGAGTTCCAAAGCATTTTCATATGTCAGCGGAATTCCGAGAACAATGGAAGAGTTCCGAAGCATTTTTAAACTTCAGCGGAATTCCGAGAACAATGGAAGAGTTCCGAAGCATTTTTAAACTTCAGCGGAATTCCGAGAACAATGGAAGAGTTCCGAAGCATTTTTAAACTTCAGCGGAATTCCGAGAACAATGGAAGAGTTCCGAAGCATTGTTAAACTTCAGCGGAATTCCGAGAACAATGGAAGAGTTCCAAAGCATTTTTATATGTCAGCGGAATTCCGAGAACAATGGAAGAGTTCCGAAGCATTTTTAAACTTCAGCGGAATTCTGAGAACAATGGAAGAGTTCCGAAGCATTTTTAAACTTCAGCGGAATTCCGAAAACAATGGAAGAGTTCCGAAGCATTTTTAAACTTCAGCGGAATTCCGAGAACAATGGAAGAGTTCCGAAGCATTTTTAAACTTCAGCGGAATTCCGAGAACAATGGAAGTGTTCCGAAGCATTTTTAAACTTCAGCGGAATTCCGAGAACAATGGAAGAGTTCCAAAGCATTTTTATATGTCAGCGGAATTCCGAGAACAATGGAAGAGTTCTGAATCATTTTTAAACTTCAGCGGAATTCCGAGAACAATGGAAGAGTTCAGAAGCATTTTTAAACTTCAGCGGAATTCCGAGAACAATGGAAGAGTTCCAAAGCATTTTTAAACTTCAGCGGAATTCCGAGAACAATGAAAGAGTTCCGAAGCATTTTTAAACTTCAGCAGAATTCCGAGAACAATGGAAGAGTTGCGAAACATTTTTAAACTTCAGCGGAATTCCGAGAACAATGGAAGAGTTCCGAAGCATTTTTAAACTTCAGCGGAATTCCGAGAACAATGAAAGAGTTTCGAAACATTTTTAAACTTCAGCAGAATTCCGAGAACAATGGAAGAGTTCCGAAGCATTTTTAAACTTCAGCGGAATTCCGAGAACAATGGAAGAGTTCCGAAGCATTTTTAAACTTCAGCGGAATTCCGAGAACAATGGAAGAGTTCCGAAACATTTTTAAACTTCAGCGGAATTCCGAGAACAATGGAAGAGTTCCAAAGCATTTTTATATGTCAGCGGAATTCCGAGAACAATGGAAGAGTTCCGAATCATTTTTAAACTTCAGCGGAATTCCGAGAACAATGGAAGAGTTCAGAAGCATTTTTAAACTTCAGCGGAATTCCGAGAACAATGGAAGAGTTCCAAAGCATTTTTAAACTTCAGCGGAATTCCGAGAACAATGAAAGAGTTCCGAAGCATTTTTAAACTTCAGCAGAATTCCGAGAACAATGGAAGAGTTCCGAAGCATTTTTAAACTTCAGCGGAATTCCGAGAACAATGGAAGAGTTCCGAAGCATTTTTAAACTTCAGCGGAATTCCGAGAACAATGGAAGAGTTCCGAAGCATTTTTAAACTTCAGCGGAATTCCGAGAACAATGGAAGAGTTCCACAGCATTTTTAAACTTCAGTGGAAATCTGAGAACAATGGAAGAGTTCCAAAGCATTTTTAAATTTCAGCGGAATTCCGAGAACAATGGAAGAGTTCCGAAACATTTTTAAACTTCAGCGGAATTTCGAGAACAATGGAAGAGTTCCGAAGCATTTTTAAACTTCAGCGGAATTCCGAGAACAATGGAAGAGTTCCGAAGCATTTTTAAACTTCAGCGGAATTCCGAGAACAATGGAAGAGTTCCGAAGCCTTTTTAAACTTCAGCGGAATTCCGAGAACAATGGAAGAGTTCCGAAGCATTTTTAAACTTCAGCGGAATTCCGAGAACAATGGAAGAGTTCCGAAGCATTTTTAAACTTCAGCGGAATTCCGAGAACAATGGAAAAGTTCCGAAGCATCTTTAAACTTCAGCAGAATTCCGAGAACAATGGAAGCGTTCCGGAGCATTTTTAAACTTCAGCGGAATTCCGAGAACAATGGAAGAGTTCCGAAGCATTTTTAAACTTCAGCGGAATTCCGAGAACAATGGTAGAGTTCCGAAGCATCTTTAAACTTCAGCAGAATTCCGAGAACAATGGAAGCGTTCCGGAGCATTTTTAAACTTCAGCGGAATTCCGAGAACAATGGAAGCGTTCCGGAGCATTTTTAAACTTCAGCGGAATTCCGAGAACAATGGAAGAGTTCCGAAGCATTTTTAAACTTCAGCGGAATTCCGAGAACAATGGAAGTGTTCCGAAGCATTTTTAAACTTCAGCGGAATTCCGAGAGCAATGGAAGAGTTCCAAAGCATTTTTATATGTCAGCGGAATTCCGAGAACAATGGAAGAGTTCCGAAGCATTTTTAAACTTCAGAGGAATTCCGAGAACAATGGAAGAGTTCCGAAGCATTTTTAAACTTCAGCGGAATTCCGAGAACAATGGAAGAGTTCCACAGCATTTTTAAACTTCAGTGGAAATCTGAGAACAATGGAAGAGTTCCAAAGCATTTTTAAATTTCAGCGGAATTCCGAGAACAATGGAAGAGTTCCGAAACATTTTTAAACTTCAGCGGAATTTCGAGAACAATGGAAGAGTTCCGAAGCATTTTTAAACTTCAGCGGAATTCCGAGAACAATGGAAGAGTTCCGAAGCATTTTTAAACTTCAGCGGAATTCCGAGAACAATGGAAGAGTTCCGAAGCAATTTTAAACTTCAGCGGAATTCCGAGAACAATGGAAGTGTTCCGAAGCATTTTTAAACTTCAGCGGAATTCCGAGAACAATGGAAGAGTTCCAAAGCATTTTTATATGTCAGCGGAATTCCGAGAACAATGGAAGAGTTCCGAAGCATTTTTAAACTTCAGCGGAATTCCGAGAACAATGGAAGTGTTCCGAAGCATTTTTAAACTTCAGCGGAATTCCGAGAACAATGGAAGAGTTCCAAAGCATTTTTATATGTCAGCGGAATTCCGAGAACAATGGAAGAGTTCCGAAGCATTTTTAAACTTCAGCGGAATTCCGAGAACAATGAAAGAGTTTCGAAACATTTTTAAACTTCAGCGGAATTCCGAGAACAATGGAAGAGTTCCGAAGCATTTTTAAACTTCAGCGGAATTCCGAGAACAATGGAAGAGTTCCGAAGCATTTTTAAACTTCAGCGGAATTCCGAGAACAATGGAAGAGTTCCGAAACATTTTTAAACTTCAGCGGAATTCCGAGAACAATGGAAGAGTTCCAAAGCATTTTTATATGTCAGCGGAATTCCGAGAACAATGGAAGAGTTCCGAATCATTTTTAAACTTCAGCGGAATTCCGAGAACAATGGAAGAGTTCAGAAGCATTTTTAAACTTCAGCGGAATTCCGAGAACAATGGAAGAGTTCCAAAGCATTTTTAAACTTCAGCGGAATTCCGAGAACAATGAAAGAGTTCCGAAGCATTTTTAAACTTCAGCAGAATTCCGAGAACAATGGAAGAGTTCCGAAACATTTTTAAACTTCAGCGGAATTCCGAGAACAATGGAAAAGTTCCGAAGCATCTTTAAACTTCAGCAGAATTCCAAGAACAATGGAAGCGTTCCGGAGCATTTTTAAACTTCAGCGGAATTCCGAGAACAATGGAAGACTTCCGAAGCATTTTTAAACTTCAGCGGAATTCCGAGAACAATGGTAGAGTTCCGAAGCATCTTTAAACTTCAGCAGAATTCCGAGAACAATGGAAGCGTTCCGGAGCATTTTTAAACTTCAGCGGAATTCCGAGAACAATGGAAGCGTTCCGGAGCATTTTTAAACTTCAGCGGAATTCCGAGAACAATGGAAGAGTTCCGAAGCATTTTTAAACTTCAGCGGAATTCCGAGAACAATGGAAGTGTTCCGAAGCATTTTTAAACTTCAGCGGAATTCCGAGAACAATGGAAGAGTTCCAAAGCATTTTCATATGTCAGCGGAATTCCGAGAACAATGGAAGAGTTCCGAAGCATTTTTAAACTTCAGCGGAATTCCGAGAACAATGGAAGAGTTCCGAAGCATTTTTAAACTTCAGCGGAATTCCGAGAACAATGGAAGAGTTCCACAGCATTTTTAAACTTCAGTGGAAATCTGAGAACAATGGAAGAGTTCCAAAGCATTTTTAAATTTCAGCGGAATTCCGAGAACAATGGAAGAGTTCCGAAACATTTTTAAACTTCAGCGGAATTTCGAGAACAATGGAAGAGTTCCGAAGCATTTTTAAACTTCAGCGGAATTCCGAGAACAATGGAAGAGTTCCGAAGCATTTTTAAACTTCAGCGGAATTCCGAGAACAATGGAAGAGTTCCGAAGCATTTTTAAACTTCAGCGGAATTCCGAGAACAATGGAAGAGTTCCAAAGCATTTTTATATGTCAGCGGAATTCCGAGAACAATGGAAGAGTTCCGAAGCATTTTTAAACTTCAGCGGAATTCCGAGAACAATGGAAGAGTTCCGAAGCATTTTTAAACTTCAGCGGAATTCCGAAAACAATGGAAGAGTTCCGAAGCATTTTTAAACTTCAGCGGAATTCCGAGAACAATGGAAGAGTTCCGAAGCATTTTTAAACTTCAGCGGAATTCCGAGAACAATGGAAGTGTTCCGAAGCATTTTTAAACTTCAGCGGAATTCCGAGAACAATGGAAGAGTTCCAAAGCATTTTCATATGTCAGCGGAATTCCGAGAACAATGGAAGAGTTCCGAAGCATTTTTAAACTTCAGCGGAATTCCGAGAACAATGGAAGAGTTCCGAAGCATTTTTAAACTTCAGCGGAATTCCGAGAACAATGGAAGAGTTCCACAGCATTTTTAAACTTCAGTGGAAATCTGAGAACAATGGAAGAGTTCCAAAGCATTTTTAAATTTCAGCGGAATTCCGAGAACAATGGAAGAGTTCCGAAACATTTTTAAACTTCAGCGGAATTTCGAGAACAATGGAAGAGTTCCGAAGCATTTTTAAACTTCAGCGGAATTCCGAGAACAATGGAAGAGTTCCGAAGCATTTTTAAACTTCAGCGGAATTCCGAGAACAATGGAAGAGTTCCGAAGCATTTTTAAACTTCAGCGGAATTCCGAGAACAATGGAAGAGTTCCAAAGCATTTTTATATGTCAGCGGAATTCCGAGAACAATGGAAGAGTTCCGAAGCATTTTTAAACTTCAGCGGAATTCCGAGAACAATGGAAGAGTTCCGAAGCATTTTTAAACTTCAGCGGAATTCCGAAAACAATGGAAGAGTTCCGAAGCATTTTTAAACTTCAGCGGAATTCCGAGAACAATGGAAGAGTTCCGAAGCATTTTTAAACTTCAGCGGAATTCCGAGAACAATGGAAGAGTTCCGAAGCATTTTTAAACTTCAGCGGAATTCCGAGAACAATGGAAGAGTTCCACAGCATTTTTAAACTTCAGTGGAAATCTGAGAACAATGGAAGAGTTCCAAAGCATTTTTAAATTTCAGCGGAATTCCGAGAACAATGGAAGAGTTCCGAAACATTTTTAAACTTCAGCGGAATTTCGAGAACAATGGAAGAGTTCCGAAGCATTTTTAAACTTCAGCGGAATTCCGAGAACAATGGAAGAGTTCCGAAGCATTTTTAAACTTCAGCGGAATTCCGAGAACAATGGAAGAGTTCCGAAGCCTTTTTAAACTTCAGCGGAATTCCGAGAACAATGGAAGAGTTCCGAAGCATTTTTAAACTTCAGCGGAATTCCGAGAACAATGGAAGAGTTCCGAAGCATTTTTAAACTTCAGCGGAATTCCGAGAACAATGGAAAAGTTCCGAAGCATCTTTAAACTTCAGCAGAATTCCGAGAACAATGGAAGCGTTCCGGAGCATTTTTAAACTTCAGCGGAATTCCGAGAACAATGGAAGAGTTCCGAAGCATTTTTAAACTTCAGCGGAATTCCGAGAACAATGGTAGAGTTCCGAAGCATCTTTAAACTTCAGCAGAATTCCGAGAACAATGGAAGCGTTCCGGAGCATTTTTAAACTTCAGCGGAATTCCGAGAACAATGGAAGCGTTCCGGAGCATTTTTAAACTTCAGCGGAATTCCGAGAACAATGGAAGAGTTCCGAAGCATTTTTAAACTTCAGCGGAATTCCGAGAACAATGGAAGTGTTCCGAAGCATTTTTAAACTTCAGCGGAATTCCGAGAGCAATGGAAGAGTTCCAAAGCATTTTTATATGTCAGCGGAATTCCGAGAACAATGGAAGAGTTCCGAAGCATTTTTAAACTTCAGAGGAATTCCGAGAACAATGGAAGAGTTCCGAAGCATTTTTAAACTTCAGCGGAATTCCGAGAACAATGGAAGAGTTCCACAGCATTTTTAAACTTCAGTGGAAATCTGAGAACAATGGAAGAGTTCCAAAGCATTTTTAAATTTCAGCGGAATTCCGAGAACAATGGAAGAGTTCCGAAACATTTTTAAACTTCAGCGGAATTTCGAGAACAATGGAAGAGTTCCGAAGCATTTTTAAACTTCAGCGGAATTCCGAGAACAATGGAAGAGTTCCGAAGCATTTTTAAACTTCAGCGGAATTCCGAGAACAATGGAAGAGTTCCGAAGCAATTTTAAACTTCAGCGGAATTCCGAGAACAATGGAAGTGTTCCGAAGCATTTTTAAACTTCAGCGGAATTCCGAGAACAATGGAAGAGTTCCAAAGCATTTTTATATGTCAGCGGAATTCCGAGAACAATGGAAGAGTTCCGAAGCATTTTTAAACTTCAGCGGAATTCCGAGAACAATGGAAGTGTTCCGAAGCATTTTTAAACTTCAGCGGAATTCCGAGAACAATGGAAGAGTTCCAAAGCATTTTTATATGTCAGCGGAATTCCGAGAACAATGGAAGAGTTCCGAAGCATTTTTAAACTTCAGCGGAATTCCGAGAACAATGAAAGAGTTTCGAAACATTTTTAAACTTCAGCGGAATTCCGAGAACAATGGAAGAGTTCCGAAGCATTTTTAAACTTCAGCGGAATTCCGAGAACAATGGAAGAGTTCCGAAGCATTTTTAAACTTCAGCGGAATTCCGAGAACAATGGAAGAGTTCCGAAACATTTTTAAACTTCAGCGGAATTCCGAGAACAATGGAAGAGTTCCAAAGCATTTTTATATGTCAGCGGAATTCCGAGAACAATGGAAGAGTTCCGAATCATTTTTAAACTTCAGCGGAATTCCGAGAACAATGGAAGAGTTCAGAAGCATTTTTAAACTTCAGCGGAATTCCGAGAACAATGGAAGAGTTCCAAAGCATTTTTAAACTTCAGCGGAATTCCGAGAACAATGAAAGAGTTCCGAAGCATTTTTAAACTTCAGCAGAATTCCGAGAACAATGGAAGAGTTCCGAAACATTTTTAAACTTCAGCGGAATTCCGAGAACAATGGAAAAGTTCCGAAGCATCTTTAAACTTCAGCAGAATTCCAAGAACAATGGAAGCGTTCCGGAGCATTTTTAAACTTCAGCGGAATTCCGAGAACAATGGAAGACTTCCGAAGCATTTTTAAACTTCAGCGGAATTCCGAGAACAATGGTAGAGTTCCGAAGCATCTTTAAACTTCAGCAGAATTCCGAGAACAATGGAAGCGTTCCGGAGCATTTTTAAACTTCAGCGGAATTCCGAGAACAATGGAAGCGTTCCGGAGCATTTTTAAACTTCAGCGGAATTCCGAGAACAATGGAAGAGTTCCGAAGCATTTTTAAACTTCAGCGGAATTCCGAGAACAATGGAAGTGTTCCGAAGCATTTTTAAACTTCAGCGGAATTCCGAGAACAATGGAAGAGTTCCAAAGCATTTTCATATGTCAGCGGAATTCCGAGAACAATGGAAGAGTTCCGAAGCATTTTTAAACTTCAGCGGAATTCCGAGAACAATGGAAGAGTTCCGAAGCATTTTTAAACTTCAGCGGAATTCCGAGAACAATGGAAGAGTTCCACAGCATTTTTAAACTTCAGTGGAAATCTGAGAACAATGGAAGAGTTCCAAAGCATTTTTAAATTTCAGCGGAATTCCGAGAACAATGGAAGAGTTCCGAAACATTTTTAAACTTCAGCGGAATTTCGAGAACAATGGAAGAGTTCCGAAGCATTTTTAAACTTCAGCGGAATTCCGAGAACAATGGAAGAGTTCCGAAGCATTTTTAAACTTCAGCGGAATTCCGAGAACAATGGAAGAGTTCCGAAGCATTTTTAAACTTCAGCGGAATTCCGAGAACAATGGAAGAGTTCCAAAGCATTTTTATATGTCAGCGGAATTCCGAGAACAATGGAAGAGTTCCGAAGCATTTTTAAACTTCAGCGGAATTCCGAGAACAATGGAAGAGTTCCGAAGCATTTTTAAACTTCAGCGGAATTCCGAAAACAATGGAAGAGTTCCGAAGCATTTTTAAACTTCAGCGGAATTCCGAGAACAATGGAAGAGTTCCGAAGCATTTTTAAACTTCAGCGGAATTCCGAGAACAATGGAAGTGTTCCGAAGCATTTTTAAACTTCAGCGGAATTCCGAGAACAATGGAAGAGTTCCAAAGCATTTTCATATGTCAGCGGAATTCCGAGAACAATGGAAGAGTTCCGAAGCATTTTTAAACTTCAGCGGAATTCCGAGAACAATGGAAGAGTTCCGAAGCATTTTTAAACTTCAGCGGAATTCCGAGAACAATGGAAGAGTTCCACAGCATTTTTAAACTTCAGTGGAAATCTGAGAACAATGGAAGAGTTCCAAAGCATTTTTAAATTTCAGCGGAATTCCGAGAACAATGGAAGAGTTCCGAAACATTTTTAAACTTCAGCGGAATTTTGAGAACAATGGAAGAGTTCCGAAGCATTTTTAAACTTCAGCGGAATTCCGAGAACAATGGAAGAGTTCCGAAGCATTTTTAAACTTCAGCGGAATTCCGAGAACAATGGAAGAGTTCCGAAGCATTTTTAAACTTCAGCGGAATTCCGAGAACAATGGAAGAGTTCCAAAGCATTTTTATATGTCAGCGGAATTCCGAGAACAATGGAAGAGTTCCGAAGCATTTTTAAACTTCAGCGGAATTCCGAGAACAATGGAAGAGTTCCGAAGCATTTTTAAAATTCAGCGGAATTCCGAAAACAATGGAAGAGTTCCGAAGCATTTTTAAACTTCAGCGGAATTCCGAGAACAATGGAAGAGTTCCGAAGCATTTTTAAACTTCAGCGGAATTCCGAAAACAATGAAAGAGTTTCGAAACATTTTTAAACTTCAGCGGAATTCCGAGAACAATGGAAGAGTTCCGAAGCATTTTTAAACTTCAGCGGAATTCCGAGAACAATGGAAGAGTTCCGAAGCATTTTTAAACTTCAGCGGAATTCCGAGAACAATGGAAGAGTTCCGAAACATTTTTAAACTTCAGCGGAATTCCGAGAACAATGGAAGAGTTCCAAAGCATTTTTATATGTCAGCGGAATTCCGAGAACAATGGAAGAGTTCCGAATCATTTTTAAACTTCAGCGGAATTCCGAGAACAATGGAAGAGTTCCGAAGCATTTTTAAACTTCAGCGGAATTCCGAGAACAATGGAAAAGTTCCGAAGCATCTTTAAACTTCAGCAGAATTCCGAGAACAATGGAAGCGTTCCGGAGCATTTTTAAACTTCAGCGGAATTCCGAGAACAATGGAAGAGTTCCAAAGCATTTTTATATGTCAGCGGAATTCCGAGAACAATGGAAGAGTTCCGAAGCATTTTTAAACTTCAGCGGAATTCCGAGAACAATGAAAGAGTTTCGAAACATTTTTAAACTTCAGCGGAATTCCGAGAACAATGGAAGAGTTCCGAAGCATTTTTAAACTTCAGCGGAATTCCGAGAACAATGGAAGAGTTCCGAAGCATTTTTAAACTTCAGCGGAATTCCGAGAACAATGGAAGAGTTCCGAAACATTTTTAAACTTCAGCGGAATTCCGAGAACAATGGAAGAGTTCCAAAGCATTTTTATATGTCAGCGGAATTCCGAGAACAATGGAAGAGTTCCGAATCATTTTTAAACTTCAGCGGAATTCCGAGAACAATGGAAGAGTTCCGAAGCATTTTTAAACTTCAGCGGAATTCCGAGAACAATGGAAAAGTTCCGAAGCATCTTTAAACTTCAGCAGAATTCCGAGAACAATGGAAGCGTTCCGGAGCATTTTTAAACTTCAGCGGAATTCCGAGAACAATGGAAGAGTTCCAAAGCATTTTTATATGTCAGCGGAATTCCGAGAACAATGGAAGAGTTCCGAAGCATTTTTAAACTTCAGCGGAATTCCGAGAACAATGAAAGAGTTTCGAAACATTTTTAAACTTCAGCGGAATTCCGAGAACAATGGAAGAGTTCCGAAGCATTTTTAAACTTCAGCGGAATTCCGAGAACAATGGAAGAGTTCCGAAGCATTTTTAAACTTCAGCGGAATTCCGAGAACAATGGAAGAGTTCCGAAACATTTTTAAACTTCAGCGGAATTCCGAGAACAATGGAAGAGTTCCAAAGCATTTTTATATGTCAGCGGAATTCCGAGAACAATGGAAGAGTTCCGAAGCATTTTTAAACTTCAGCGGAATTCCGAGAACAATGGAAGAGTTCCGAAGCATTTTTAAACTTCAGCGGAATTCCGAGAACAATGGAAGAGTTCCAAAGCATTTTTATATGTCAGCGGAATTCCGAGAACAATGGAAGAGTTCCGAAGCATTTTTAAACTTCAGCGGAATTCCGA
>NW_027367401.1:0-58535 GCF_046119375.1 Phyllobates terribilis | reverse complement strand
ATGAAAAACAATGTTTTTTTTCAATGGCAAAAAACAATGAATATTGTAATGCACAAACAGTAAATAATCTCCACATTGCACGGTGCAATTCTGAAATTTTTTGCTTTTCCTGCTAATCCTAGCATGAGATAAAGAAGATTCAAAGAGAGTGAGATGCCAGCTCCTTTCATTCAGTCAGTAGCTTCAACTTTCTGGACTTTTTCAATGGCAAAAATCAATGAATATTGTAAATGCACAAACAGTAATATCTCCATATTGCAAGGTGCAATTCTGAAATTTTTAGCTTTTTCCTGTTAATCCTAGCATGATAAAGAAGATTCAAAGAGAGTGAGATGCAGCTCCTTCATTCAGTCAGTAGCTTCAAACATTTCTGGACGTTTTTCAATGGCAAAAATCAATGAATATTGTAAATGCACAAACAGTAATATCTCCACATTGCACGGTGCAATTCTGAATTTTTAGCTTTTTCCTGTTAATCCTAGCATGATAAAGAAGATTCAAAGAGAGTGAGATGCCAGCTCCTTTCATTCAGTCAGTAGCTTCAAACATTTCTGGTATATAACAGTTTTTCAATGGCAAAAATCAATGAATATTGTAAATGCACAAACAGTAATATCTCCACATTGCACGGTGCAATTCTGAAATTTTTAGCTTTTTCCTGTTAATCCTAGCATGATAAAGAAGATTCAAAGAGAGTGAGATGCCAGCTCCTTTCATTCAGTCAGTAGCTTCAAACATTTCTGGTATATGAAAAACATGTTTTTCATGGCAAAAATCAATGAATATTGTAAATGCACAAACAGTAATATCTCCACATTGCAAGGTGCAATTCTGAAATTTTTAGCTTTTTCCTGTTAATCCTAGCATGATAAAGAAGATTCAAAGAGAGTGAGATGCCAGCTCCTTTCATTCAGTCAGTAGCTTCAAACATTTCTGGTATATGAAAAACATGTTTTTCAATGGCAAAAATCAATGAATATTGTAAATGCACAAACAGTAATATCTCCACATTGCACGGTGCAATTCTGAAATTTTTGCTTTTTCCTGCTAATCCTAGCATGATAAAGAAGATTCAAAGAGAGTGAGATGCCAGCTCCTTTCATTCAGTCAGTAGCTTCAAACATTTCTGGTATATGAAAAACATGTTTTCAATGGCAAAAATCAATGAATATTGTAAATGCACAAACAGTAATATCTCCACATTGCACGGTGCAATTCTGAAATTTTTTTGCTTTTTCCTGCTAATCCTAGCATGATAAAGAAGATTCAAAGAGAGTGAGATGCCAGCTCCTTTCATTCAGTCAGTAGCTTCAAACATTCTGGTATATGAAAACATGTTTTCAATGGCAAAATCAATGAATATTGTAAATGCACAAACAGTAATATCTCCACATTGCAAGGTGTATTCTGAAATTTTTTGCTTTTTCCTGCTAATCCTAGCATGATAAAGAAGATTCAAAGAGAGTGAGATGCCAGCTCCTTTCATTCAGTCAGTAGCTTCAAACATTTCTGGTATATGAAAAACATGTTTTTCAATGGCAAAAATCAATGAATATTGTAAATGCACAAACAGTAATATCTCCACATTGCACGGTGCAATTCTGAAATTTTTAGCTTTTTCCTGCTAATCCTAGCATGATAAAGAAGATTCAAAGAGAGTGAGATGCCAGCTCCTTTCATTCAGTCAGTAGCTTCAAACATTTCTGGTATATGAAAAACATGTTTTTCAATGGCAAAAATCAATGAATATTGTAAATGCACAAACAGTAATATCTCCACATTGCAAGGTGCAATTCTGAAAATTTTTAGCTTTTTCCTGTTAATCCTAGCATGATAAAGAAGATTCAAAGAGAGTGAGATGCCAGCTCCTTTCATTCAGTCAGTAGCTTCAAACATTTCTGGTATATGAAAAACATGTTTTTCAATGGCAAAAATCAATGAATATTGTAAATGCACAAACAGTAATATCTCCACATTGCACGGTGCAATTCTGAAATTTTTGCTTTTTTCCTGCTAATCCTAGCATGATAAAGAAGATTCAAAGAGAGTGAGATGCCAGCTCCTTTCATTCAGTCAGTAGCTTCAAACATTTCTGGACGTTTTTCAATGGCAAAAATCAATGAATATTGTAAATGCACAAACAGTAATATCTCCACATTGCACGGTGCAATTCTGAAATTTTAGCTTTTTCCTGTTAATCCTAGCATGATAAAGAAGATTCAAAGAGAGTGAGATGCCAGCTCCTTTCATTCAGTCAGTAGCTTCAAACATTTCTGGTATATGAAAAACATGTTTTTCAATGGCAAAAATCAATGAATATTGTAAATGCACAAACAGTAATATCTCCACATTGCACGGTGCAATTCTGAAATTTTTAGCTTTTTCCTGTTAATCCTAGCATGATAAAGAAGATTCAAAGAGAGTGAGATGCCAGCTCCTTTCATTCAGTCAGTAGCTTCAAACATTTCTGGACGTTTTTCAATGGCAAAAATCAATGAATATTGTAAATGCACAAACAGTAATATCTCCACATTGCACGGTGCAATTCTGAAATTTTTAGCTTTTTCCTGTTAATCCTAGCATGATAAAGAAGATTCAAAGAGAGTGAGATGCCAGCAAATTTCATTCAGTCAGTAGCTTCAAACATTTCTGGTATATGAAAAACGTTTTTCAATGGCAAAAAATCAATGAATATTGTAAATGCACAAACAGTAATATCTCCACATTGCACGGTGCAATTCTGAAATTTTTAGCTTTTTCCTGTTAATCCTAGCATGATAAAGAAGATTCAAAGAGAGTGAGATGCCAGCTCCTTTCATTCAGTCAGTAGCTTCAAACATTTCTGGACGTTTTTCAATGGCAAAAATCAATGAATATTGTAAATGCACAAACAGTAATATCTCCACATTGCACGGTGCAATTCTGAAATTTTTGCTTTTTCCTGCTAATCCTAGCATGATAAAGAAGATTCAAAGAGAGTGAGATGCCAGCTCCTTTCATTCAGTCAGTAGCTTCAAACATTTCTGGTATATGAAAACATGTTTTCAATGGCAAAAATCAATGAATATTGTAAATGCACAAACAGTAATATCTCCACATTGCAAGGTGCAATTCTGAAATTTTTAGCTTTTCCTGTTAATCCTAGCATGATAAAGAAGATTCAAAGAGAGTGAGATGCCAGCTCCTTTCATTCAGTCAGTAGCTTCAAACATTTCTGGTATATGAAAAACATGTTTTTCAATGGCAAAAATCAATGAATATTGTAAATGCACAAACAGTATTATCTCCACATTGCAAGGTGCAATTCTGAAATTTTTTGCTTTTTCCTGCTAATCCTAGCATGATAAAGAAGATTCAAAGAGAGTGAGATGCCAGCTCCTTTCATTCAGTCAGTAGCTTCAAACATTTCTGGACGTTTTTCAATGGCAAAAATCAATGAATATTGTAAATGCACAAACAGTAATATCTCCACATTGCACGGTGCAATTCTGAAATTTTTAGCTTTTTCCTGTTAATCCTAGCATGATAAAGAAGATTCAAAGAGAGTGAGATGCCAGCTCCTTTCATTCAGTCAGTAGCTTCAAACATTTCTGGTATATGAAAAACATGTTTTTCAATGGCAAAAATCAATGAATATTGTAAATGCACAAACAGTAATATCTCACATTGCAAGGTGCAATTCTGAAATTTTTTGCTTTTTCCTGCTAATCCTAGCATGATAAAGAAGATTCAAAGAGAGTGAGATGCCAGCTCCTTTCATTCAGTCAGTAGCTTCAAACATTTCTGGACGTTTTTCAATGGCAAAAATCAATGAATATTGTAAATGCACAAACAGTAATATCTCCACATTGCAAGGTGCAATTTGAAATTTTTTGCTTTTTTCCTGTTAATCCTAGCATGATAAAGAAGATTCAAAGAGAGTGAGATGCCAGCTCCTTTCATTCAGTCAGTAGCTTCAAACATTTTCTGGTATATGAAAAACATGTTTTTCAATGGCAAAAATCAATGAATATTGTAAATGCACAAACAGTAATATCTCCACATTGCACGGTGCAATTCTGAAATTTTTAGCTTTTTCCTGCTAATCCTAGCATGATAAAGAAGATTCAAAGAGAGTGAGATGCCAGCTCCTTTCATTCAGTCCAGTAGCTTCAAACATTTCTGGTATATGAAAAACATGTTTTTCAATGGCAAAAATCAATGAATATTGTAAATGCACAAACAGTAATATCTCCACATTGCACGGTGCAATTCTGAAATTTTTTGCTTTTTCCTGCTAATCCTAGCATGATAAAGAAGATTCAAAGGAGTGAGATGCCAGCTCCTTTCATTCAGTCAGTAGCTTCAAACATTTCTGGACGTTTTTCAATGGCAAAAATCAATGAATATTGTAAATGCACAAACAGTAATATCTCCAATTGCAAGGTGCAATTCTGAAATTTTTAGCTTTTTCCTGTTAATCCTAGCATGATAAAGAAGATTCAAAGAGAGTGAGATGCCAGCTCCTTTCATTCAGTCAGTAGCTTCAAACATTTCTGGACGTTTTTCAATGGCAAAAATCAATGAATATTGTAAATGCACAAACAGTAATATCTCCACATTGCACGGTGCAATTCTGAATTTTTAGCTTTTTCCTGTTAATCCTAGCATGATAAAGAAGATTCAAAGAGAGTGAGATGCCAGCTCCTTTCATTCAGTCAGTAGCTTCAAACATTTCTGGTATATGAAAAACATGTTTTTCAATGGCAAAAATCAATGAATATTGTAAATGCACAAACAGTAATATCTCCACATTGCAAGGTGCAATTCTGACATTTTTAGCTTTTTTCCTGTTAATCCTAGCATGATAAAGAAGATTCAAAGAGAGTGAGATGCCAGCTCCTTTCATTCAGTCAGTAGCTTCAAACATTTCTGGTATATGAAAAACATGTTTTTCAATGGCAAAAATCAATGAATATTGTAAATGCACAAACAGTAATATCTCCACATTGCAAGGTGCAATTCTGAAATTTTTAGCTTTTTCCTGTTAATCCTAGCATGATAAAGAAGATTCAAAGAGAGTGAGATGCCAGCTCCTTTCATTCAGTCAGTAGCTTCAAACATTTCTGGTATATGAAAAACATGTTTTTCAATGGCAAAATCAATGAATATTGTAAATGCACAAACAGTAATATCTCCACATTGCACGGTGCAATTCTGAAATTTTTTTGCTTTTTCCTGCTAATCCTAGCATGATAAAGAAGATTCAAAGAGAGTGAGATGCCAGCTCCTTTCATTCAGTCAGTAGCTTCAAACATTTCTGGTATATGAAAAACATGTTTTTCAATGGCAAAAATCAATGAATATTGTAAATGCACAAACAGTAATATCTCCACATTGCACGGTGCAATTCTGAAATTTTTTGCTTTTTCCTGCTAATCCTAGCATGATAAAGAAGATTCAAAGAGAGTGAGATGCCAGCTCCTTTCATTCAGTCAGTAGCTTCAAACATTTCTGGTATATGAAAAACATGTTTTTCAATGGCAAAAATCAATGAATATTGTAAATGCACAAACAGTAATATCTCCACATTGCAAGGTGTATTCTGAAATTTTTTGCTTTTTCCTGCTAATCCTAGCATGATAAAGAAGATTCAAAGAGAGTGAGATGCCAGCTCCTTTCATTCAGTCAGTAGCTTCAAACATTTCTGGTATATGAAAAACATGTTTTTCAATGGCAAAAATCAATGAATATTGTAAATGCACAAACAGTAATATCTCCACATTGCACGGTGCAATTCTGAAATTTTTAGCTTTTTCCTGCTAATCCTAGCATGATAAAGAAGATTCAAAGAGAGTGAGATGCCAGCTCCTTTCATTCAGTCAGTAGCTTCAAACATTTCTGGTATATGAAAAACATGTTTTTCAATGGCAAAAATCAATGAATATTGTAAATGCACAAACAGTAATATCTCCACATTGCAAGGTGCAATTCTGAAATTTTTAGCTTTTTCCTGTTAATCCTAGCATGATAAAGAAGATTCAAAGAGAGTGAGATGCCAGCTCCTTTCATTCAGTCAGTAGCTTCAAACATTTCTGGTATATGAAAAACATGTTTTTCAATGGCAAAAATCAATGAATATTGTAAATGCACAAACAGTAATATCTCCACATTGCACGGTGCAATTCTGAAATTTTTTGCTTTTTCCTGCTAATCCTAGCATGATAAAGAAGATTCAAAGAGAGTGAGATGCCAGCTCCTTTCATTCAGTCAGTAGCTTCAAACATTTCTGGACGTTTTTCAATGGCAAAAATCAATGAATATTGTAAATGCACAAACAGTAATATCTCCACATTGCACGGTGCAATTCTGAAATTTTTAGCTTTTTCCTGTTAATCCTAGCATGATAAAGAAGATTCAAAGAGAGTGAGATGCCAGCTCCTTTCATTCAGTCAGTAGCTTCAAACATTTCTGGTATATGAAAAACATGTTTTTCAATGGCAAAAATCAATGAATATTGTAAATGCACAAACAGTAATATCTCCACATTGCACGGTGCAATTCTGAAATTTTTAGCTTTTTCCTGTTAATCCTAGCATGATAAAGAAGATTCAAAGAGAGTGAGATGCCAGCTCCTTTCATTCAGTCAGTAGCTTCAAACATTTCTGGACGTTTTTCAATGGCAAAAATCAATGAATATTGTAAATGCACAAACAGTAATATCTCCACATTGCACGGTGCAATTCTGAAATTTTTAGCTTTTTCCTGTTAATCCTAGCATGATAAAGAAGATTCAAAGAGAGTGAGATGCCAGCTCCTTTCATTCAGTCAGTAGCTTCAAACATTTCTGGTATATGAAAAACGTTTTTCAATGGCAAAAATCAATGAATATTGTAAATGCACAAACAGTAATATCTCCACATTGCACGGTG
Source organism: Phyllobates terribilis (assembly GCF_046119375.1). NCBI lineage: Eukaryota > Metazoa > Chordata > Amphibia > Anura > Dendrobatidae > Phyllobates > Phyllobates terribilis. The sequence continues at coordinate 51,624 of NW_027367401.1, read as the reverse complement.
CAATTCTGAAATTTTTAGCTTTTTCCTGTTAATCCTAGCATGATAAAGAAGATTCAAAGAGAGTGAGATGCCAGCTCCTTTCATTCAGTCAGTAGCTTCAAACATTTCTGGACGTTTTTCAATGGCAAAAATCAATGAATATTGTAAATGCACAAACAGTAATATCTCCACATTGCACGGTGCAATTCTGAAATTTTTTGCTTTTTCCTGCTAATCCTAGCATGATAAAGAAGATTCAAAGAGAGTGAGATGCCAGCTCCTTTCATTCAGTCAGTAGCTTCAAACATTTCTGGTATATGAAAACATGTTTTTTCAATGGCAAAAATCAATGAATATTGTAAATGCACAAACAGTAATATCTCCACATTGCAAGGTGCAATTCTGAAATTTTTAGCTTTTTCCTGTTAATCCTAGCATGATAAAGAAGATTCAAAGAGAGTGAGATGCCAGCTCCTTTCATTCAGTCAGTAGCTTCAAACATTTCTGGACGTTTTTCAATGGCAAAAATCAATGAATATTGTAAATGCACAAACAGTAATATCTCCACATTGCACGGTGCAATTCTGAAATTTTTAGCTTTTTCCTGTTAATCCTAGCATGATAAAGAAGATTCAAAGAGAGTGAGATGCCAGCTCCTTTCATTCAGTCAGTAGCTTCAAACATTTCTGGTATATGAAAAACATGTTTTTCAATGGCAAAAATCAATGAATATTGTAAATGCACAAACAGTAATATCTCCACATTGCAAGGTGCAATTCTGAAATTTTTGCTTTTCCTGTTAATCCTAGCATGATAAAGAAGATTCAAAGAGAGTGAGATGCCAGCTCCTTTCATTCAGTCAGTAGCTTCAAACATTTCTGGTATATGAAAAACATGTTTTTCAATGGCAAAAATCAATGAATATTGTAAATGCACAAACAGTAATATCTCCACATTGCAAGGTGCAATTCTGAAATTTTTAGCTTTTTCCTGTTAATCCTAGCATGATAAAGAAGATTCAAAGAGAGTGAGATGCCAGCTCCTTTCATTCAGTCAGTAGCTTCAAACATTTCTGGTATATGAAAAACATGTTTTTCAATGGCAAAAATCAATGAATATTGTAAATGCACAAACAGTAATATCTCCACATTGCACGGTGCAATTCTGAAATTTTTTGCTTTTTCCTGCTAATCCTAGCATGATAAAGAAGATTCAAAGAGAGTGAGATGCCAGCTCCTTTCATTCAGTCAGTAGCTTCAAACATTTCTGGACGTTTTTTCAATGGCAAAAATCAATGAATATTGTAAATGCACAAACAGTAATATCTCCACATTGCAAGGTGCAATTCTGAAATTTTTTTGCTTTTTCCTGCTAATCCTAGCATGATAAAGAAGATTCAAAGAGAGTGAGATGCCAGCTCCTTTCATTCAGTCAGTAGCTTCAAACATTTCTGGTATATGAAAAACATGTTTTTCAATGGCAAAAATCAATGAATATTGTAAATGCACAAACAGTAATATCTCCACATTGCAAGGTGCAATTCTGAAATTTTTAGCTTTTTTCCTGTTAATCCTAGCATGATAAAGAAGATTCAAAGAGAGTGAGATGCCAGCTCCTTTCATTCAGTCAGTAGCTTCAACATTTCTGGACGTTTTTCAATGGCAAAAATCAATGAATATTGTAAATGCACAAACAGTAATATCTCCACATTGCACGGTGCAATTCTGAAATTTTTAGCTTTTTCCTGTTAATCCTAGCATGATAAAGAAGATTCAAAGAGAGTGAGATGCCAGCTCCTTTCATTCAGTCAGTAGCTTCAAACATTTCTGGACGTTTTTCAATGGCAAAAATCAATGAATATTGTAAATGCACAAACAGTAATATCTCCACATTGCACGGTGCAATTCTGAAATTTTTTGCTTTTTCCTGCTAATCCTAGCATGATAAAGAAGATTCAAAGAGAGTGAGATGCCAGCTCCTTTCATTCAGTCAGTAGCTTCAAACATTTCTGGTATATGAAAAACATGTTTTTCAATGGCAAAAATCAATGAATATTGTAAATGCACAAACAGTAATATCTCCACATTGCAAGGTGCAATTCTGAAATTTTAGCTTTTTCCTGCTAATCCTAGCATGATAAAGAAGATTCAAAGAGAGTGAGATGCCAGCTCCTTTCATTCAGTCAGTAGCTTCAAACATTTCTGGTATATGAAAAACATGTTTTCAATGGCAAAAATCAATGAATATTGTAAATGCACAAACAGTAATATCTCCACATTGCACTGTGCAATTCTGAAATTTTTTGCTTTTTCCTGCTAATCCTAGCATGATAAAGAAGATTCAAAGAGAGTGAGATGCCAGCTCCTTTCATTCAGTCAGTAGCTTCAAACATTTCTGGTATATGAAAAACATGTTTTTCAATGGCAAAAATCAATGAATATTGTAAATGCACAAACAGTAATATCTCCACATTGCAAGGTGCAATTCTGAAATTTTTTTGCTTTTTCCTGCTAATCCTAGCATGATAAAGAAGATTCAAAGAGAGTGAGATGCCAGCTCCTTTCATTCAGTCAGTAGCTTCAAACATTTCTGGTATATGAAAAACATGTTTTTCAATGGCAAAAATCAATGAATATTGTAAATGCACAAACAGTAATATCTCCACATTGCAAGGTGCAATTCTGAAATTTTTAGCTTTTTCCTGTAATCCTAGCATGATAAAGAAGATTCAAAGAGAGTGAGATGCCAGCTCCTTTCATTCAGTCAGTAGCTTCAAACATTTCTGGTATATGAAAAACATGTTTTTCAATGGCAAAAATCAATGAATATTGTAAATGCACAAACAGTAATATCTCCACATTGCACGGTGCAATTCTGAAATTTTTAGCTTTTTCCTGCTAATCCTAGCATGATAAAGAAGATTCAAAGAGAGTGAGATGCCAGCTCCTTTCATTCAGTCAGTAGCTTCAAACATTTCTGGTATATGAAAAACATGTTTTTCAATGGCAAAAATCAATGAATATTGTAAATGCACAAACAGTAATATCTCCACATTGCACGGTGCAATTCTGAAATTTTTTGCTTTTTCCTGCTAATCCTAGCATGATAAAGAAGATTCAAAGAGAGTGAGATGCCAGCTCCTTTCATTCAGTCAGTAGCTTCAAACATTCTGGACGTTTTTCAATGGCAAAAATCAATGAATATTGTAAATGCACAAACAGTAATATCTCCACATTGCAAGGTGCAATTCTGAAATTTTTAGCTTTTTCCTGTTAATCCTAGCATGATAAAGAAGATTCAAAGAGAGTGAGATGCCAGCTCCTTTCATTCAGTCAGTAGCTTCAAACATTTCTGGACGTTTTTCAATGGCAAAAATCAATGAATATTGTAAATGCACAAACAGTAATATCTCCACATTGCACGGTGCAATTCTGAAATTTTTAGCTTTTTCCTGTTAATCCTAGCATGATAAAGAAGATTCAAAGAGAGTGAGATGCCAGCTCCTTTCATTCAGTCAGTAGCTTCAAACATTTCTGGTATATGAAAAACATGTTTTTCAATGGCAAAAATCAATGAATATTGTAAATGCACAAACAGTAATATCTCCACATTGCAAGGTGCAATTCTGAAATTTTTTGCTTTTTCCTGTTAATCCTAGCATGATAAAGAAGATTCAAAGAGAGTGAGATGCCAGCTCCTTTCATCAGTCAGTAGCTTCAAACATTTCTGGTATATGAAAAACATGTTTTTCAATGGCAAAATCAATGAATATTGTAAATGCACAAACAGTAATATCTCCACATTGCAAGGTGCAATTCTGAAATTTTTAGCTTTTTCCTGCTAATCCTAGCATGATAAAGAAGATTCAAAGAGAGTGAGATGCCAGCTCCTTTCATTCAGTCAGTAGCTTCAAACATTTCTGGTATATGAAAAACATGTTTTTCAATGGCAAAAATCAATGAATATTGTAAATGCACAAACAGTAATATCTCCACATTGCACGGTGCAATTCTGAAATTTTTTGCTTTTTCCTGCTAATCCTAGCATGATAAAGAAGATTCAAAGAGAGTGAGATGCCAGCTCCTTTCATTCAGTCAGTAGCTTCAAACATTTCTGGTATATGAAAAACAGTTTTTCAATGGCAAAAATCAATGAATATTGTAAATGCACAAACAGTAATATCTCCACATTGCAAGGTGCAATTCTGAAATTTTTAGCTTTTTCCTGCTAATCCTAGCATGATAAAGAAGATTCAAAGAGAGTGAGATGCCAGCTCCTTTCATTCAGTCAGTAGCTTCAAACATTTCTGGTATATGAAAAACATGTTTTCAATCGCAAAAATCAATGAATATTGTAAATGCACAAACAGTAATATCTCCACATTGCAAGGTGCAATTCTGAAATTTTTTGCTTTTTCCTGCTAATCCTAGCATGATAAAGAAGATTCAAAGAGAGTGAGATGCCAGCTCCTTTCATTCAGTCAGTAGCTTCAAACATTTCTGGTATATGAAAAACATGTTTTTCAATGGCAAAAATCAATGAATATTGTAAATGCACAAACAGTAATATCTCCACATTGCAAGGTGCAATTCTGAAATTTTTAGCTTTTTCCTGTTAATCCTAGCATGATAAAGAAGATTCAAAGAGAGTGAGATGCCAGCTCCTTTCATTCAGTCAGTAGCTTCAAACATTTCTGGTATATGAAAAACATGTTTTTTCAATGGCAAAAATCAATGAATATTGTAAATGCACAAACAGTAATATCTCCACATTGCAATGTGCAATTCTGAAATTTTTTAGCTTTTTCCTGTTAATCCTAGCATGATAAAGAAGATTCAAAGAGAGTGAGATGCCAGCTCCTTTCATTCAGTCAGTAGCTTCAAACATTTCTGGTATATGAAAACATGTTTTTCAATGGCAAAAATCAATGAATATTGTAAATGCACAAACAGTAATATCTCCACATTGCACGGTGCAATTCTGAAATTTTTTGCTTTTTCCTGCTAATCCTAGCATGATAAAGAAGATTCAAAGAGAGTGAGATGCCAGCTCCTTTCATTCAGTCAGTAGCTTCAAACATTTCTGGACGTTTTTCAATGGCAAAAATCAATGAATATTGTAAATGCACAAACAGTAATATCTCCACATTGCAAGGTGCAATTCTGAAATTTTTGCTTTTCTGCTAATCCTAGCATGATAAAGAAGATTCAAAGAGAGTGAGATGCCAGCTCCTTTCATTCAGTCAGTAGCTTCAAACATTTCTGGTATATGAAAAACATGTTTTTCAATGGCAAAAATCAATGAATATTGTAAATGCACAAACAGTAATATCTCCACATTGCAAGGTGCAATTCTGAAATTTTTAGCTTTTTCCTGTTAATCCTAGCATGATAAAGAAGATTCAAAGAGAGTGAGATGCCAGCTCCTTTCATTCAGTCAGTAGCTTCAAACATTTCTGGACGTTTTTCAATGGCAAAAATCAATGAATATTGTAAATGCACAAACAGTAATATCTCCACATTGCACGGTGCAATTCTGAAATTTTTAGCTTTTTCCTGTTAATCCTAGCATGATAAAGAAGATTCAAAGAGAGTGAGATGCCAGCTCCTTTCATTCAGTCAGTAGCTTCAAACATTTCTGACGTTTTTCAATGGCAAAAATCAATGAATATTGTAAATGCACAAACAGTAATATCTCCACATTGCACGGTGCAATTCTGAAATTTTTTGCTTTTTCCTGCTAATCCTAGCATGATAAAGAAGATTCAAAGAGAGTGAGATGCCAGCTCCTTTCATTCAGTCAGTAGCTTCAAACATTTCTGGTATATGAAAAAACATGTTTTCAATGGCAAAAATCAATGAATATGTAAATGCACAAACAGTAATATCTCCACATTGCAAGGTGCAATTCTGAAATTTTTAGCTTTTTCCTGCTAATCCTAGCATGATAAAGAAGATTCAAAGAGAGTGAGATGCCAGCTCCTTTCATTCAGTCAGTAGCTTCAAACATTTCTGGTATATGAAAAACATGTTTTTCAATGGCAAAAATCAATGAATATTGTAAATGCACAAACAGTAATATCTCCACATTGCACGGTGCAATTCTGAAATTTTTTGCTTTTTCCTGCTAATCCTAGCATGATAAAGAAGATTCAAAGAGAGTGAGATGCCAGCTCCTTTCATTCAGTCAGTAGCTTCAAACATTCCTGGTATATGAAAAACATGTTTTTCAATGGCAAAAATCAATGAATATTGTAAATGCACAAACAGTAATATCTCCACATTGCAAGGTGCAATTCTGAAATTTTTTGCTTTTTCCTGCTAATCCTAGCATGATAAAGAAGATTCAAAGAGAGTGAGATGCCAGCTCCTTTCATTCAGTCAGTAGCTTCAAACATTTCTGGTATATGAAAAACATGTTTTTCAATGGCAAAAATCAATGAATATTGTAAATGCACAAACAGTAATATCTCCACATTGCAAGGTGCAATTCTGAATTTTTAGCTTTTTCCTGTTAATCCTAGCATGATAAAGAAGATTCAAAGAGAGTGAGATGCCAGCTCCTTTCATTCAGTCAGTAGCTTCAAACATTTCTGGTATATGAAAAACATGTTTTTCAATGGCAAAAATCAATGAATATTGTAAATGCACAAACAGTAATATCTCCACATTGCACGGTGCAATTCTGAAATTTTTAGCTTTTTCCTGCTAATCCTAGCATGATAAAGAAGATTCAAAGAGAGTGAGATGCCAGCTCCTTTCATTCAGTCAGTAGCTTCAAACATTCTGGTATTTGAAAACATGTTTTTCAATGGCAAAAATCAATGAATATTGTAAATGCACAAACAGTAATATCTCCACATTGCACGGTGCAATTCTGAAATTTTTGCTTTTTCCTGCTAATCCTAGCATGATAAAGAAGATTCAAAGAGAGTGAGATGCCAGCTCCTTTCATTCAGTCAGTAGCTTCAAACATTTCTGGACGTTTTTCAATGGCAAAAATCAATGAATATTGTAAATGCACAAACAGTAATATCTCCACATTGCAAGGTGCAATTCTGAAATTTTTAGCTTTTTCCTGTTAATCCTAGCATGATAAAGAAGATTCAAGAGAGTGAGATGACAGCTCCTTTCATTCAGTCAGTAGCTTCAAACATTTCCGGATATGAAAACATGTTTTTCAATGGCAAAAATCAATGAATATTGTAAATGCACAAACAGTAATATCTCCACATTGCACGGTGCAATTCTGAAATTTTTAGCTTTTTCCTGTAATCCTAGCATGATAAAGAAGATTCAAAGAGAGTGAGATGCCAGCTCCTTTCATTCAGTCAGTAGCTTCAAACATTTCTGGTATATGAAAAACATGTTTTTCAATGGCAAAAATCAATGAATATTGTAAATGCACAAACAGTAATATCTCCACATTGCAAGGTGCAATTCTGAAATTTTTTGCTTTTTCCTGTTAATCCTAGCATGATAAAGAAGATTCAAAGAGAGTGAGATGCCAGCTCCTTTCATTCAGTCAGTAGCTTCAAACATTTCTGGTATATGAAAAACATGTTTTTCAATGGCAAAAATCAATGAATATTGTAAATGCACAAACAGTAATATCTCCACATTGCAAGGTGCAATTCTGAAATTTTTAGCTTTTTCCTGCTAATCCTAGCATGATAAAGAAGATTCAAAGAGAGTGAGATGCCAGCTCCTTTCATTCAGTCAGTAGCTTCAAACATTTCTGGTATATGAAAAACATGTTTTTCAATGGCAAAAATCAATGAATATTGTAAATGCACAAACAGTAATATCTCCACATTGCACGGTGCAATTCTGAAATTTTTTGCTTTTTCCTGCTAATCCTAGCATGATAAAGAAGATTCAAAGAGAGTGAGATGCCAGCTCCTTTCATTCAGTCAGTAGCTTCAAACATTTCTGGTATATGAAAAACATGTTTTTCAATGGCAAAAATCAATGAATATTGTAAATGCACAAACAGTAATATCTCCACATTGCAGGTGCAATTCTGAAATTTTTAGCTTTTTCCTGCTAATCCTAGCATGATAAAGAAGATTCAAAGAGAGTGAGATGCCAGCTCCTTTCATTCAGTCAGTAGCTTCAAACATTTCTGGTATATGAAAAACATGTTTTTCAATGGCAAAAATCAATGAATATTGTAAATGCACAAACAGTAATATCTCCACATTGCAAGGTGCAATTCTGAAATTTTTGCTTTTTCCTGCTAATCCTAGCATGATAAAGAAGATTCAAAGAGAGTGAGATGCCAGCTCCTTTCATTCAGTCAGTAGCTTCAAACATTTCTGGTTAACGTTTTTCAATGGCAAAAATCAATGAATATTGTAAATGCACAAACAGTAATATCTCCACATTGCAAGGTGCAATTCTGAAATTTTTAGCTTTTTCCTGTTAATCCTAGCATGATAAAGAAGATTCAAAGAGAGTGAGATGCCAGCTCCTTTCATTCAGTCAGTAGCTTCAAACATTTCTGGACGTTTTTCAATGGCAAAAATCAATGAATATTGTAAATGCACAAACAGTAATATCTCCACATTGCACGGTGCAATTCTGAAATTTTTAGCTTTTTCCTGTTAATCCTAGCATGATAAAGAAGATTCAAAGAGAGTGAGATGCCAGCTCCTTTCATTCAGTCAGTAGCTTCAAACATTTCTGGTATATGAAAAACATGTTTTTCAATGGCAAAAATCAATGAATATTGTAAATGCACAAACAGTAATATCTCCACATTGCAAGGTGCAATTCTGAAATTTTTTGCTTTTTCCTGTTAATCCTAGCATGATAAAGAAGATTCAAAGAGAGTGAGATGCCAGCTCCTTTCATTCAGTCAGTAGCTTCAAACATTTCTGGTATATGAAAAACATGTTTTTCAATGGCAAAAATCAATGAATATTGTAAATGCACAAACAGTAATATCTCCACATTGCAAGGTGCAATTCTGAAATTTTTTAGTTTTTCCTGTTAATCCTAGCATGATAAAGAAGATTCAAAGAGAGTGAGATGCCAGCTCCTTTCATTCAGTCAGTAGCTTCAAACATTTCTGGTATATGAAAAACATGTTTTTCAATGGCAAAAATCAATGAATATTGTAAATGCACAAACAGTAATATCTCCACATTGCACGGTGCAATTCTGAAATTTTTTGCTTTTTCCTGCTAATCCTAGCATGATAAAGAAGATTCAAAGAGAGTGAGATGCCAGCTCCTTTCATTCAGTCAGTAGCTTCAAACATTTCTGGTATATGAAAAACATGTTTTTCAATGGCAAAAATCAATGAATATTGTAAATGCACAAACAGTAATATCTCCACATTGCAAGGTGCAATTCTGAAATTTTTAGCTTTTTCCTGTTAATCCTAGCATGATAAAGAAGATTCAAAGAGAGTGAGATGCCAGCTCCTTCATTCAGTCAGTAGCTTCAAACATTTCTGGTATATGAAAAACATGTTTTTCAATGGCAAAAATCAATGAATATTGTAAATGCACAAACAGTAATATCTCCACATTGCACGGTGCAATTCTGAAATTTTTTGCTTTTTCCTGCTAATCCTAGCATGATAAAGAAGATTCAAAGAGAGTGAGATGCCAGCTCCTTTCATTCAGTCAGTAGCTTCAACATTTCTGGACGTTTTTTCAATGGCAAAATCAATGAATATTGTAAATGCACAAACAGTAATATCTCCACATTGCACGGTGCAATTCTGAAATTTTTTGCTTTTTCCTGCTAATCCTAGCATGATAAAGAAGATTCAAAGAGAGTGAGATGCCAGCTCCTTTCATTCAGTCAGTAGCTTCAAACATTTCTGGTATATGAAAAACATGTTTTTCAATGGCAAAAATCAATGAATATTGTAAATGCACAAACAGTAATATCTCCACATTGCACGGTGCAATTCTGAAATTTTTAGCTTTTTCCTGTTAATCCTAGCATGATAAAGAAGATTCAAAGAGAGTGAGATGCTAGCTCCTTTCATTCAGTCAGTAGCTTCAAACATTTCTGGACGTTTTTCAATGGCAAAAATCAATGAATATTGTAAATGCACAAACAGTAATATCTCCACATTGCAAGGTGCAATTCTGAAATTTTTTGCTTTTTCCTGCTAATCCTAGCATGATAAAGAAGATTCAAAGAGAGTGAGATGCCAGCTCCTTTCATTCAGTCAGTAGCTTCAAACATTTCTGGTATATGAAAAACATGTTTTTCAATGGCAAAAATCAATGAATATTGTAAATGCACAAACAGTAATATCTCCACATTGCAAGGTGCAATTCTGAAATTTTTTGCTTTTTCCTGTTAATCCTAGCATGATAAAGAAGATTCAAAGAGAGTGAGATGCCAGCTCCTTTCATTCAGTCAGTAGCTTCAAACATTTCTGGTATATGAAAAACATGTTTTTCAATGGCAAAAATCAATGAATATTGTAAATGCACAAACAGTAATATCTCCACATTGCAAGGTGCAATTCTGAAATTTTTAGCTTTTTCCTGTTAATCCTAGCATGATAAAGAAGATTCAAAGAGAGTGAGATGCCAGCTCCTTTCATTCAGTCAGTAGCTTCAAACATTTCTGGTATATGAAAAACATGTTTTTCAATGGCAAAAATCAATGAATATTGTAAATGCACAAACAGTAATATCTCCACATTGCACGGTGCAATTCTGAAATTTTTAGCTTTTTCCTGTTAATCCTAGCATGATAAAGAAGATTCAAAGAGAGTGAGATGCCAGATCCTTTCATTCAGTCAGTAGCTTCAAACATTTCTGGAATATGAAAAACATGTTTTTCAATGGCAAAAATCAATGAATATTGTAAATGCACAAACAGTAATATCTCCACATTGCACGGTGCAATTCTGAAATTTTTAGCTTTTTCCTGTTAATCCTAGCATGATAAAGAAGATTCAAAGAGAGTGAGATGCCAGCTCCTTTCATTCAGTCAGTAGCTTCAAACATTTCTGGTATATGAAAAACATGTTTTTCAATGGCAAAAATCAATGAATATTGTAAATGCACAAACAGTAATATCTCCACATTGCACGGTGCAATTCTGAAATTTTTTGCTTTTTCCTGCTAATCCTAGCATGATAAAGAAGATTAAAAGAGAGTGAGATGCCAGCTCCTTTCATTCAGTCAGTAGCTTCAAACATTTCTGGTATATGAAAAACATGTTTTTCAATGGCAAAAATCAATGAATATTGTAAATGCACAAACAGTAATATCTCCACATTGCACGGTGCAATTCTGAAATTTTTTGCTTTTTCCTGTTAATCCTAGCATGATAAAGAAGATTCAAAGAGAGTGAGATGCCAGCTCCTTTCATTCAGTCAGTAGCTTCAAACATTTCTGGACGTTTTTCAATGGCAAAAATCAATGAATATTGTAAATGCACAAACAGTAACATCTCCACATTGCAAGGTGCAATTCTGAAATTTTTAGCTTTTTCCTGTTAATCCTAGCATGATAAAGAAGATTCAAAGAGAGTGAGATGCCAGCTCCTTTCATTCAGTCAGTAGCTTCAAACATTTCTGGTATATGAAAAACATGTTTTTCAATGGCAAAAATCAATGAATATTGTAAATGCACAAACAGTAATATCTCCACATTGCACGGTGCAATTCTGAAATTTTTTGCTTTTTCCTGCTAATCCTAGCATGATAAAGAAGATTCAAAGAGAGTGAGATGCCAGCTCCTTTCATTCAGTCAGTAGCTTCAAACATTTCTGGTATATGAAAAACATGTTTTTCAATGGCAAAAATCAATGAATATTGTAAATGCACAAACAGTAATATCTCCACATTGCACGGTGCAATTCTGAAATTTTTTTCTTTTTCCTGCTAATCCTAGCATGATAAAGAAGATTCAAAGAGAGTGAGATGCCAGCTCCTTTCATTCAGTCAGTAGCTTCAAACATTTCTGGACGTTTTTCAATGGCAAAAATCAATGAATATTGTAAATGCACAAACAGTAATATCTCCACATTGCAAGGTGCAATTCTGAAATTTTTAGCTTTTTCCTGTTAATCCTAGCATGATAAAGAAGATTCAAAGAGAGTGAGATGCCAGCTCCTTTCATTCAGTCAGTAGCTTCAAACATTTCTGGTATATGAAAAACATGTTTTTCAATGGCAAAAATCAATGAATATTGTAAATGCACAAACAGTAATATCTCCACATTGCAAGGTGCAATTCTGAAATTTTTTGCTTTTTCCTGCTAATCCTAGCATGATAAAGAAGATTCAAAGAGAGTGAGATGCCAGCTCCTTTCATTCAGTCAGTAGCTTCAAACATTTCTGGTATATGAAAAACATGTTTTTCAATGGCAAAAATCAATGAATATTGTAAATGCACAAACAGTAATATCTCCACATTGCACGGTGCAATTCTGAAATTTTTTGCTTTTTCCTGCTAATCCTAGCATGATAAAGAAGATTCAAAGAGAGTGAGATGCCAGCTCCTTTCATTCAGTCAGTAGCTTCAAACATTTCTGGTATATGAAAAACATGTTTTTCAATGGCAAAAATCAATGAATATTGTAAATGCACAAACAGTAATATCTCCACATTGCACGGTGCAATTCTGAAATTTTTAGCTTTTTCCTGCTAATCCTAGCATGATAAAGAAGATTCAAAGAGAGTGAGATGCCAGCTCCTTTCATTCAGTCAGTAGCTTCAAACATTTCTGGTATATGAAAAACATGTTTTTCAATGGCAAAAATCAATGAATATTGTAAATGCACAAACAGTAATATCTCCACATTGCACGGTGCAATTCTGAAATTTTTTGCTTTTTCCTGTTAATCCTAGCATGATAAAGAAGATTCAAAGAGAGTGAGATGCCAGCTCCTTTCATTCAGTCAGTAGCTTCAAACATTTCTGGTATATGAAAAACATGTTTTTCAATGGCAAAAATCAATGAATATTGTAAATGCACAAACAGTAATATCTCCACATTGCACGGTGCAATTCTGAAATTTTTAGCTTTTTCCTGTTAATCCTAGCATGATAAAGAAGATTCAAAGAGAGTGAGATGCCAGCTCCTTTCATTCAGTCAGTAGCTTCAAACATTTCTGGTATATGAAAAACATGTTTTTCAATGGCAAAAATCAATGAATATTGTAAATGCACAAACAGTAATATCTCCACATTGCAAGGTGCAATTCTGAAATTTTTAGCTTTTTCCTGTTAATCCTAGCATGATAAAGAAGATTCAAAGAGAGTGAGATGCCAGCTCCTTTCATTCAGTCAGTAGCTTCAAACATTTCTGGTATATGAAAAACATGTTTTTCAATGGCAAAAATCAATGAATATTGTAAATGCACAAACAGTAATATCTCCACATTGCACGGTGAAATTCTGAAATTTTTAGCTTTTTCCTGCTAATCCTAGCATGATAAAGAAGATTCAAAGAGAGTGAGATGCCAGCTCCTTTCATTCAGTCAGTAGCTTCAAACATTTCTGGTATATGAAAAACATGTTTTTCAATGGCAAAAATCAATGAATATTGTAAATGCACAAACAGTAATATCTCCACATTGCACGGTGCAATTCTGAAATTTTTTGCTTTTTCCTGCTAATCCTAGCATGATAAAGAAGATTCAAAGAGAGTGACATGCCAGCTCCTTTCATTCAGTCAGTAGCTTCAAACATTTCTGGACGTTTTTCAATGGCAAAAATCAATGAATATTGTAAATGCACAAACAGTAATATCTCCACATTGCAAGGTGCAATTCTGAAATTTTTAGCTTTTTCCTGTTAATCCTAGCATGATAAAGAAGATTCAAAGAGAGTGAGATGCCAGCTCCTTTCATTCAGTCAGTAGCTTCAAACATTTCTGGACGTTTTTCAATGGCAAAAATCAATGAATATTGTAAATGCACAAACAGTAATATCTCCACATTGCACGGTGCAATTCTGAAATTTTTAGCTTTTTCCTGTTAATCCTAGCATGATAAAGAAGATTCAAAGAGAGTGAGATGCCAGCTCCTTTCATTCAGTCAGTAGCTTCAAACATTTCTGGTATATGAAAAACATGTTTTTCAATGGCAAAAATCAATGAATATTGTAAATGCACAAACAGTAATATCTCCACATTGCAAGGTGCAATTCTGAAATTTTTTGCTTTTTCCTGTTAATCCTAGCATGATAAAGAAGATTCAAAGAGAGTGAGATGCCAGCTCCTTTCATTCAGTCAGTAGCTTCAAACATTTCTGGTATATGAAAAACATGTTTTTCAATGGCAAAAATCAATGAATATTGTAAATGCACAAACAGTAATATCTCCACATTGCAAGGTGCAATTCTGAAATTTTTAGCTTTTTCCTGTTAATCCTAGCATGATAAAGAAGATTCAAAGAGAGTGAGATGCCAGCTCCTTTCATTCAGTCAGTAGCTTCAAACATTTCTGGTATATGAAAAACATGTTTTTCAATGGCAAAAATCAATGAATATTGTAAATGCACAAACAGTAATATCTCCACATTGCACGGTGCAATTCTGAAATTTTTTGCTTTTTCCTGCTAATCCTAGCATGATAAAGAAGATTCAAAGAGAGTGAGATGCCAGCTCCTTTCATTCAGTCAGTAGCTTCAAACATTTCTGGTATATGAAAAACATGTTTTTCAATGGCAAAAATCAATGAATATTGTAAATGCACAAACAGTAATATCTCCACATTGCAAGGTGCAATTCTGAAATTTTTAGCTTTTTCCTGTTAATCCTAGCATGATAAAGAAGATTCAAAGAGAGTGAGATGCCAGCTCCTTTCATTCAGTCAGTAGCTTCAAACATTTCTGGTATATGAAAAACATGTTTTTCAATGGCAAAAATCAATGAATATTGTAAATGCACAAACAGTAATATCTCCACATTGCACGGTGCAATTCTGAAATTTTTTGCTTTTTCCTGCTAATCCTAGCATGATAAAGAAGATTCAAAGAGAGTGAGATGCCAGCTCCTTTCATTCAGTCAGTAGCTTCAAACATTTCTGGACGTTTTTCAATGGCAAAAATCAATGAATATTGTAAATGCACAAACAGTAATATCTCCACATTGCACGGTGCAATTCTGAAATTTTTTGCTTTTTCCTGCTAATCCTAGCATGATAAAGAAGATTCAAAGAGAGTGAGATGCCAGCTCCTTTCATTCAGTCAGTAGCTTCAAACATTTCTGGTATATGAAAAACATGTTTTTCAATGGCAAAAATCAATGAATATTGTAAATGCACAAACAGTAATATCTCCACATTGCACGGTGCAATTCTGAAATTTTTAGCTTTTTCCTGTTAATCCTAGCATGATAAAGAAGATTCAAAGAGAGTGAGATGCCAGCTCCTTTCATTCAGTCAGTAGCTTCAAACATTTCTGGACGTTTTTCAATGGCAAAAATCAATGAATATTGTAAATGCACAAACAGTAATATCTCCACATTGCAAGGTGCAATTCTGAAATTTTTTGCTTTTTCCTGCTAATCCTAGCATGATAAAGAAGATTCAAAGAGAGTGAGATGCCAGCTCCTTTCATTCAGTCAGTAGCTTCAAACATTTCTGGTATATGAAAAACATGTTTTTCAATGGCAAAAATCAATGAATATTGTAAATGCACAAACAGTAATATCTCCACATTGCAAGGTGCAATTCTGAAATTTTTTGCTTTTTCCTGTTAATCCTAGCATGATAAAGAAGATTCAAAGAGAGTGAGATGCCAGCTCCTTTCATTCAGTCAGTAGCTTCAAACATTTCTGGTATATGAAAAACATGTTTTTCAATGGCAAAAATCAATGAATATTGTAAATGCACAAACAGTAATATCTCCACATTGCAAGGTGCAATTCTGAAATTTTTAGCTTTTTCCTGTTAATCCTAGCATGATAAAGAAGATTCAAAGAGAGTGAGATGCCAGCTCCTTTCATTCAGTCAGTAGCTTCAAACATTTCTGGTATATGAAAAACATGTTTTTCAATGGCAAAAATCAATGAATATTGTAAATGCACAAACAGTAATATCTCCACATTGCACGGTGCAATTCTGAAATTTTTAGCTTTTTCCTGTTAATCCTAGCATGATAAAGAAGATTCAAAGAGAGTGAGATGCCAGCTCCTTTCATTCAGTCAGTAGCTTCAAACATTTCTGGTATATGAAAAACATGTTTTTCAATGGCAAAAATCAATGAATATTGTAAATGCACAAACAGTAATATCTCCACATTGCACGGTGCAATTCTGAAATTTTTAGCTTTTTCCTGTTAATCCTAGCATGATAAAGAAGATTCAAAGAGAGTGAGATGCCAGCTCCTTTCATTCAGTCAGTAGCTTCAAACATTTCTGGTATATGAAAAACATGTTTTTCAATGGCAAAAATCAATGAATATTGTAAATGCACAAACAGTAATATCTCCACATTGCACGGTGCAATTCTGAAATTTTTTGCTTTTTCCTGCTAATCCTAGCATGATAAAGAAGATTCAAAGAGAGTGAGATGCCAGCTCCTTTCATTCAGTCAGTAGCTTCAAACATTTCTGGTATATGAAAAACATGTTTTTCAATGGCAAAAATCAATGAATATTGTAAATGCACAAACAGTAATATCTCCACATTGCACGGTGCAATTCTGAAATTTTTTGCTTTTTCCTGTTAATCCTAGCATGATAAAGAAGATTCAAAGAGAGTGAGATGCCAGCTCCTTTCATTCAGTCAGTAGCTTCAAACATTTCTGGTATATGAAAAACATGTTTTTCAATGGCAAAAATCAATGAATATTGTAAATGCACAAACAGTAATATCTCCACATTGCACGGTGCAATTCTGAAATTTTTAGCTTTTTCCTGTTAATCCTAGCATGATAAAGAAGATTCAAAGAGAGTGAGATGCCAGCTCCTTTCATTCAGTCAGTAGCTTCAAACATTTCTGGACGTTTTTCAATGGCAAAAATCAATGAATATTGTAAATGCACAAACAGTAATATCTCCACATTGCAAGGTGCAATTCTGAAATTTTTTGCTTTTTCCTGCTAATCCTAGCATGATAAAGAAGATTCAAAGAGAGTGAGATGCCAGCTCCTTTCATTCAGTCAGTAGCTTCAAACATTTCTGGTATATGAAAAACATGTTTTTCAATGGCAAAAATCAATGAATATTGTAAATGCACAAACAGTAATATCTCCACATTGCAAGGTGCAATTCTGAAATTTTTAGCTTTTTCCTGCTAATCCTAGCATGATAAAGAAGATTCAAAGAGAGTGAGATGCCAGCTCCTTTCATTCAGTCAGTAGCTTCAAACATTTCTGGTATATGAAAAACATGTTTTTCAATGGCAAAAATCAATGAATATTGTAAATGCACAAACAGTAATATCTCCACATTGCACGGTGCAATTCTGAAATTTTTAGCTTTTTCCTGTTAATCCTAGCATGATAAAGAAGATTCAAAGAGAGTGAGATGCCAGCTCCTTTCATTCAGTCAGTAGCTTCAAACATTTCTGGTATATGAAAAACATGTTTTTCAATGGCAAAAATCAATGAATATTGTAAATGCACAAACAGTAATATCTCCACATTGCAAGGTGCAATTCTGAAATTTTTAGCTTTTTCCTGCTAATCCTAGCATGATAAAGAAGATTCAAAGAGAGTGAGATGCCAGCTCCTTTCATTCAGTCAGTAGCTTCAAACATTTCTGGTATATGAAAAACATGTTTTTCAATGGCAAAAATCAATGAATATTGTAAATGCACAAACAGTAATATCTCCACATTGCACGGTGCAATTCTGAAATTTTTATCTTTTTCCTGCTAATCCTAGCATGATAAAGAAGATTCAAAGAGAGTGAGATGCCAGCTCCTTTCATTCAGTCAGTAGCTTCAAACATTTCTGGTATATGAAAAACATGTTTTTCAATGGCAAAAATCAATGAATATTGTAAATGCACAAACAGTAATATCTCCACATTGCAAGGTGCAATTCTGAATTTTTTTGCTTTTTCCTGCTAATCCTAGCATGATAAAGAAGATTCAAAGAGAGTGAGATGCCAGCTGCTTTCATTCAGTCAGTAGCTTCAAACATTTCTGGTATATGAAAAACATGTTTTTCAATGGCAAAAATCAATGAATATTGTAAATGCACAAACAGTAATATCTCCACATTGCACGGTGCAATTCTGAAATTTTTTGCTTTTTCCTGCTAATCCTAGCATGATAAAGAAGATTCAAAGAGAGTGAGATGCCAGCTCCTTTCATTCAGTCAGTAGCTTCAAACATTTCTGGACGTTTTTCAATGGCAAAAATCAATGAATATTGTAAATGCACAAACAGTAATATCTCCACATTGCACGGTGCAATTCTGAAATTTTTTGCTTTTTCCTGCTAATCCTAGCATGATAAAGAAGATTCAAAGAGAGTGAGATGCCAGCTCCTTTCATTCAGTCATTAGCTTCAAACATTTCTGGTATATGAAAAACATGTTTTTCAATGGCAAAAATCAATGAATATTGTAAATGCACAAACAGTAATATCTCCACATTGCAAGGTGCAATTCTGAAATTTTTAGCTTTTTCCTGTTAATCCTAGCATGATAAAGAAGATTCAAAGAGAGTGAGATGCCAGCTCCTTTCATTCAGTCAGTAGCTTCAAACATTTCTGGTATATGAAAAACATGTTTTTCAATGGCAAAAATCAATGAATATTGTAAATGCACAAACAGTAATATCTCCACATTGCACGGTGCAATTCTGAAATTTTTAGCTTTTTCCTGTTAATCCTAGCATGATAAAGAAGATTCAAAGAGAGTGAGATGCCAGCTCCTTTCATTCAGTCAGTAGCTTCAAACATTTCTGGTATATGAAAAACATGTTTTTCAATGGCAAAAATCAATGAATATTGTAAATGCACAAACAGTAATATCTCCACATTGCACGGTGCAATTCTGAAATTTTTTGCTTTTTCCTGCTAATCCTAGCATGATAAAGAAGATTCAAAGAGAGTGAGATGCCAGCTCCTTTCATTCAGTCAGTAGCTTCAAACATTTCTGGTATATGAAAAACATGTTTTTCAATGGCAAAAATCAATGAATATTGTAAATGCACAAACAGTAATATCTCCACATTGCACGGTGCAATTCTGAAATTTTTTGCTTTTTCCTGTTAATCCTAGCATGATAAAGAAGATTCAAAGAGAGTGAGATGCCAGCTCCTTTCATTCAGTCAGTAGCTTCAAACATTTCTGGTATATGAAAAACATGTTTTTCAATGGCAAAAATCAATGAATATTGTAAATGCACAAACAGTAATATCTCCACATTGCAAGGTGCAATTCTGAAATTTTTTGCTTTTTCCTGCTAATCCTAGCATGATAAAGAAGATTCAAAGAGAGTGAGATGCCAGCTCCTTTCATTCAGTCAGTAGCTTCAAACATTTCTGGACGTTTTTCAATGGCAAAAATCAATGAATATTGTAAATGCACAAACAGTAATATCTTCACATTGCACGGTGCAATTCTGAAATTTTTAGCTTTTTCCTGTTAATCCTAGCATGATAAAGAAGATTCAAAGAGAGTGAGATGCCAGCTCCTTTCATTCAGTCAGTAGCTTCAAACATTTCTGGTATATGAAAAACATGTTTTTCAATGGCAAAAATCAATGAATATTGTAAATGCACAAACAGTAATATCTCCACATTGCACGGTGCAATTCTGAAATTTTTTGCTTTTTCCTGTTAATCCTAGCATGATAAAGAAGATTCAAAGAGAGTGAGATGCCAGCTCCTTTCATTCAGTCAGTAGCTTCAAACATTTCTGGTATATGAAAAACATGTTTTTCAATGGCAAAAATCAATGAATATTGTAAATGCACAAACAGTAATATCTCCACATTGCAAGGTGCAATTCTGAAATTTTTTGCTTTTTCCTGCTAATCCTAGCATGATAAAGAAGATTCAAAGAGAGTGAGATGCCAGCTCCTTTCATTCAGTCAGTAGCTTCAAACATTTCTGGTATATGAAAAACATGTTTTTCAATGGCAAAAATCAATGAATATTGTAAATGCACAAACAGTAATATCTCCACATTGCAAGGTGCAATTCTGAAATTTTTTGTTTTTTCCTGCTAATCCTAGCATGATAAAGAAGATTCAAAGAGAGTGAGATGCCAGCTCCTTTCATTCAGTCAGTAGCTTCAAACATTTCTGGTATATGAAAAACATGTTTTTCAATGGCAAAAATCAATGAATATTGTAAATGCACAAACAGTAATATCTCCACATTGCACGGTGCAATTCTGAAATTTTTTGCTTTTTCCTGCTAATCCTAGCATGATAAAGAAGATTCAAAGAGAGTGAGATGCCAGCTCCTTTCATTCAGTCAGTAGCTTCAAACATTTCTGGACGTTTTTCAATGGCAAAAATCAATGAATATTGTAAATGCACAAACAGTAATATCTCCACATTGCACGGTGCAATTCTGAAATTTTTAGCTTTTTCCTGTTAATCCTAGCATGATAAAGAAGATTCAAAGAGAGTGAGATGCCAGCTCCTTTCATTCAGTCAGTAGCTTCAAACATTTCTGGTATATGAAAAACATGTTTTTCAATGGCAAAAATCAATGAATATTGTAAATGCACAAACAGTAATATCTCCACATTGCACGGTGCAATTCTGAAATTTTTTGCTTTTTCCTGCTAATCCTAGCATGATAAAGAAGATTCAAAGAGAGTGAGATGCCAGCTCCTTTCATTCAGTCAGTAGCTTCAAACATTTCTGGTATATGAAAAACATGTTTTTCAATGGCAAAAATCAATGAATATTGTAAATGCACAAACAGTAATATCTCCACATTGCACGGTGCAATTCTGAAATTTTTTGCTTTTTCCTGCTAATCCTAGCATGATAAAGAAGATTCAAAGAGAGTGAGATGCCAGCTCCTTTCATTCAGTCAGTAGCTTCAAACATTTCTGGTATATGAAAAACATGTTTTTCAATGGCAAAAATCAATGAATATTGTAAATGCACAAACAGTAATATCTCCACATTGCACGGTGCAATTCTGAAATTTTTAGCTTTTTCCTGCTAATCCTAGCATGATAAAGAAGATTCAAAGAGAGTGAGATGCCAGCTCCTTTCATTCAGTCAGTAGCTTCAAACATTTCTGGTATATGAAAAACATGTTTTTCAATGGCAAAAATCAATGAATATTGTAAATGCACAAACAGTAATATCTCCACATTGCAAGGTGCAATTCTGAAATTTTTTGCTTTTTCCTGCTAATCCTAGCATGATAAAGAAGATTCAAAGAGAGTGAGATGCCAGCTCCTTTCATTCAGTCAGTAGCTTCAAACATTTCTGGTATATGAAAAACATGTTTTTCAATGGCAAAAATCAATGAATATTGTAAATGCACAAACAGTAATATCTCCACATTGCACGGTGCAATTCTGAAATTTTTAGCTTTTTCCTGTTAATCCTAGCATGATAAAGAAGATTCAAAGAGAGTGAGATGCCAGCTCCTTTTATTCAGTCAGTAGCTTCAAACATTTCTGGACGTTTTTCAATGGCAAAAATCAATGAATATTGTAAATGCACAAACAGTAATATCTCCACATTGCACGGTGCAATTCTGAAATTTTTTGCTTTTTCCTGCTAATCCTAGCATGATAAAGAAGATTCAAAGAGAGTGAGATGCCAGCTCCTTTCATTCAGTCAGTAGCTTCAAACATTTCTGGTATATGAAAAACATGTTTTTCAATGGCAAAAATCAATGAATATTGTAAATGCACAAACAGTAATATCTCCACATTGCAAGGTGCAATTCTGAAATTTTTTGCTTTTTCCTGCTAATCCTAGCATGATAAAGAAGATTCAAAGAGAGTGAGATGCCAGCTCCTTTCATTCAGTCAGTAGCTTCAAACATTTCTGGTATATGAAAAACATGTTTTTCAATGGCAAAAATCAATGAATATTGTAAATGCACAAACAGTAATATCTCCACATTGCACGGTGCAATTCTGAAATTTTTTGCTTTTTCCTGCTAATCCTAGCATGATAAAGAAGATTCAAAGAGAGTGAGATGCCAGCTCCTTTCATTCAGTCAGTAGCTTCAAACATTTCTGGACGTTTTTCAATGGCAAAAATCAATGAATATTGTAAATGCACAAACAGTAATATCTCCACATTGCAAGGTGCAATTCTGAAATTTTTAGCTTTTTCCTGCTAATCCTAGCATGATAAAGAAGATTCAAAGAGAGTGAGATGCCAGCTCCTTTCATTCAGTCAGTAGCTTCAAACATTTCTGGTATATGAAAAACATGTTTTTCAATGGCAAAAATCAATGAATATTGTAAATGCACAAACAGTAATATCTCCACATTGCAAGGTGCAATTCTGAAATTTTTTGCTTTTTCCTGCTAATCCTAGCATGATAAAGAAGATTCAAAGAGAGTGAGATGCCAGCTCCTTTCATTCAGTCAGTAGCTTCAAACATTTCTGGTATATGAAAAACATGTTTTTCAATGGCAAAAATCAATGAATATTGTAAATGCACAAACAGTAATATCTCCACATTGCACGGTGCAATTCTGAAATTTTTTGCTTTTTCCTGCTAATCCTAGCATGATAAAGAAGATTCAAAGAGAGTGAGATGCCAGCTCCTTTCATTCAGTCAGTAGCTTCAAACATTTCTGGTATATGAAAAACATGTTTTTCAATGGCAAAAATCAATGAATATTGTAAATGCACAAACAGTAATATCTCCACATTGCACGGTGCAATTCTGAAATTTTTTGCTTTTTCCTGCTAATCCTAGCATGATAAAGAAGATTCAAAGAGAGTGAGATGCCAGCTCCTTTCATTCAGTCAGTAGCTTCAAACATTTCTGGTATATGAAAAACATGTTTTTCAATGGCAAAAATCAATGAATATTGTAAATGCACAAACAGTAATATCTCCACATTGCACGGTGCAATTCTGAAATTTTTTGCTTTTTCCTGTTAATCCTAGCATGATAAAGAAGATTCAAAGAGAGTGAGATGCCAGCTCCTTTCATTCAGTCAGTAGCTTCAAACATTTCTGGTATATGAAAAACATGTTTTTCAATGGCAAAAATCAATGAATATTGTAAATGCACAAACAGTAATATCTCCACATTGCACGGTGCAATTCTGAAATTTTTAGCTTTTTCCTGTTAATCCTAGCATGATAAAGAAGATTCAAAGAGAGTGAGATGCCAGCTCCTTTCATTCAGTCAGTAGCTTCAAACATTTCTGGTATATGAAAAACATGTTTTTCAATGGCAAAAATCAATGAATATTGTAAATGCACAAACAGTAATATCTCCACATTGCAAGGTGCAATTCTGAAATTTTTTGCTTTTTCCTGCTAATCCTAGCATGATAAAGAAGATTCAAAGAGAGTGAGATGCCAGCTCCTTTCATTCAGTCAGTAGCTTCAAACATTTCTGGACGTTTTTCAATGGCAAAAATCAATGAATATTGTAAATGCACAAACAGTAATATCTCCACATTGCACGGTGCAATTCTGAAATTTTTTGCTTTTTCCTGCTAATCCTAGCATGATAAAGAAGATTCATGGAGAGTGAGATGCCAGCTCCTTTCATTCAGTCAGTAGCTTCAAACATTTCTGGTATATGAAAAACATGTTTTTCAATGGCAAAAATCAATGAATATTGTAAATGCACAAACAGTAATATCTCCACATTGCACGGTGCAATTCTGAAATTTTTAGCTTTTTCCTGTTAATCCTAGCATGATAAAGAAGATTCAAAGAGAGTGAGATGCCAGCTCCTTTCATTCAGTCAGTAGCTTCAAACATTTCTGGTATATGAAAAACATGTTTTTCAATGGCAAAAATCAATGAATATTGTAAATGCACAAACAGTAATATCTCCACATTGCAAGGTGCAATTCTGAAATTTTTTGCTTTTTCCTGTTAATCCTAGCATGATAAAGAAGATTCAAAGAGAGTGAGATGCCAGCTCCTTTCATTCAGTCAGTAGCTTCAAACATTTCTGGACGTTTTTCAATGGCAAAAATCAATGAATATTGTAAATGCACAAACAGTAATATCTCCACATTGCACGGTGCAATTCTGAAATTTTTAGCTTTTTCCTGTTAATCCTAGCATGATAAAGAAGATTCAAAGAGAGTGAGATGCCAGCTCCTTTCATTCAGTCAGTAGCTTCAAACATTTCTGGTATATGAAAAACATGTTTTTCAATGGCAAAAATCAATGAATATTGTAAATGCACAAACAGTAATATCTCCACATTGCAAGGTGCAATTCTGAAATTTTTTGCTTTTTCCTGTTAATCCTAGCATGATAAAGAAGATTCAAAGAGAGTGAGATGCCAGCTCCTTTCATTCAGTCAGTAGCTTCAAACATTTCTGGTATATGAAAAACATGTTTTTCAATGGCAAAAATCAATGAATATTGTAAATGCACAAACAGTAATATCTCCACATTGCAAGGTGCAATTCTGAATTTTTAGCTTTTTCCTGTTAATCCTAGCATGATAAAGAAGATTCAAAGAGAGTGAGATGCCAGCTCCTTTCATTCAGTCAGTAGCTTCAAACATTTCTGGTATATGAAAAACATGTTTTTCAATGGCAAAAATCAATGAATATTGTAAATGCACAAACAGTAATATCTCCACATTGCACGGTGCAATTCTGAAATTTTTTGCTTTTTCCTGCTAATCCTAGCATGATAAAGAAGATTCAAAGAGAGTGAGATGCCAGCTCCTTTCATTCAGTCAGTAGCTTCAAACATTTCTGGTATATGAAAAACATGTTTTTCAATGGCAAAAATCAATGAATATTGTAAATGCACAAACAGTAATATCTCCACATTGCACGGTGCAATTCTGAAATTTTTAGCTTTTTCCTGTTAATCCTAGCATGATAAAGAAGATTCAAAGAGAGTGAGATGCCAGCTCCTTTCATTCAGTCAGTAGCTTCAAACATTTCTGGACGTTTTTCAATGGCAAAAATCAATGAATATTGTAAATGCACAAACAGTAATATCTCCACATTGCACGGTGCAATTCTGAAATTTTTTGCTTTTTCCTGCTAATCCTAGCATGATAAAGAAGATTCAAAGAGAGTGAGATGCCAGCTCCTTTCATTCAGTCAGTAGCTTCAAACATTTCTGGTATATGAAAAACATGTTTTTCAATGGCAAAAATCAATGAATATTGTAAATGCACAAACAGTAATATCTCCACATTGCACGGTGCAATTCTGAAATTTTTAGCTTTTTCCTGTTAATCCTAGCATGATAAAGAAGATTCAAAGAGAGTGAGATGCCAGCTCCTTTCATTCAGTCAGTAGCTTCAAACATTTCTGGTATATGAAAAACATGTTTTTCAATGGCAAAAATCAATGAATATTGTAAATGCACAAACAGTAATATCTCCACATTGCAAGGTGCAATTCTGAAATTTTTTGCTTTTTCCTGTTAATCCTAGCATGATAAAGAAGATTCAAAGAGAGTGAGATGCCAGCTCCTTTCATTCAGTCAGTAGCTTCAAACATTTCTGGACGTTTTTCAATGGCAAAAATCAATGAATATTGTAAATGCACAAACAGTAATATCTCCACATTGCAAGGTGCAATTCTGAAATTTTTTGCTTTTTCCTGCTAATCCTAGCATGATAAAGAAGATACAAAGAGAGTGAGATGCCAGCTCCTTTCATTCAGTCAGTAGCTTCAAACATTTCTGGACGTTTTTCAATGGCAAAAATCAATGAATATTGTAAATGCACAAACAGTAATATCTCCACATTGCACGGTGCAATTCTGAAATTTTTTGCTTTTTCCTGTTAATCCTAGCATGATAAAGAAGATTCAAAGAGAGTGAGATGCCAGCTCCTTTCATTCAGTCAGTAGCTTCAAACATTTCTGGTATATGAAAAACATGTTTTTCAATGGCAAAAATCAATGAATATTGTAAATGCACAAACAGTAATATCTCCACATTGCAAGGTGCAATTCTGAAATTTTTTGCTTTTTCCTGTTAATCCTAGCATGATAAAGAAGATTCAAAGAGAGTGAGATGCCAGCTCCTTTCATTCAGTCAGTAGCTTCAAACATTTCTGGACGTTTTTCAATGGCAAAAATCAATGAATATTGTAAATGTACAAACAGTAATATCTCCACATTGCACGGTGCAATTCTGAAATTTTTAGCTTTTTCCTGCTAATCCTAGCATGATAAAGAAGATTCAAAGAGAGTGAGATGCCAGCTCCTTTCATTCAGTCAGTAGCTTCAAACATTTCTGGTATATGAAAAACATGTTTTTCAATGGCAAAAATCAATGAATATTGTAAATGCACAAACAGTAATATCTCCACATTGCACGGTGCAATTCTGAAATTTTTAGCTTTTTCCTGTTAATCCTAGCATGAAAGCATAGGATAAAACAACATAAATACAATTTAATAAAGCATAGGATAAAACAACATAAATACAATTTAATAAAGCATACGTTAAACAACATAAATACAATTAAATAAAGCATAGGATAAAACAACATAAATACAATTTAATAAAGAATACGTTAAAACAACATAAATACAATTTTATAAAGCATAGGATAAAACAACATAAATACAATTTAATAAAGCATAGGTTAAAACAACATAAATACAATTTAATAAAGCATAGGATAAAACAACATAAATTCAATTTAATAAAGCATAGGATAAAACAACATAAATGCACAAACAGTAATATCTCCACATTGCAAGGTGCAATTCTGAAATTTTTTGCTTTTTCCTGCTAATCCTAGCATGATAAAGAAGATTCAAAGAGAGTGAGATGCCAGCTCCTTTCATTCAGTCAGTAGCTTCAAACATTTCTGGTATATGAAAAACATGTTTTTCAATGGCAAAAATCAATGAATATTGTAAATGCACAAACAGTAATATCTCCACATTGCACGGTGCAATTCTGAAATTTTTTGCTTTTTCCTGCTAATCCTAGCATGATAAAGAAGATTCAAAGAGAGTGAGATGCCAGCTCCTTTCATTCAGTCAGTAGCTTCAAACATTTCTGGTATATGAAAAACATGTTTTTCAATGGCAAAAATCAATGAATATTGTAAATGCACAAACAGTAATATCTCCACATTGCAAGGTGCAATTCTGAAATTTTTTGCTTTTTCCTGCTAATCCTAGCATGATAAAGAAGATTCAAAGAGAGTGAGATGCCAGCTCCTTTCATTCAGTCAGTAGCTTCAAACATTTCTGGTATATGAAAAACATGTTTTTCAATGGCAAAAATCAATGAATATTGTAAATGCACAAACAGTAATATCTCCACATTGCACGGTGCAATTCTGAAATTTTTTGCTTTTTCCTGCTAATCCTAGCATGATAAAGAAGATTCAAAGAGAGTGAGATGCCAGCTCCTTTCATTCAGTCAGTAGCTTCAAACATTTCTGGTATATGAAAAACATGTTTTTCAATGGCAAAAATCAATGAATATTGTAAATGCACAAACAGTAATATCTCCACATTGCACGGTGCAATTCTGAAATTTTTTGCTTTTTCCTGCTAATCCTAGCATGATAAAGAAGATTCAAAGAGAGTGAGATGCCAGCTCCTTTCATTCAGTCAGTAGCTTCAAACATTTCTGGACGTTTTTCAATGGCAAAAATCAATGAATATTGTAAATGCACAAACAGTAATATCTCCACATTGCACGGTGCAATTCTGAAATTTTTTGCTTTTTCCTGCTAATCCTAGCATGATAAAGAAGATTCAAAGAGAGTGAGATGCCAGCTCCTTTCATTCAGTCAGTAGCTTCAAACATTTCTGGACGTTTTTCAATGGCAAAAATCAATGAATATTGTAAATGCACAAACAGTAATATCTCCACATTGCACGGTGCAATTCTGAAATTTTTTGCTTTTTCCTGCTAATCCTAGCATGATAAAGAAGATTCAAAGAGAGTGAGATGCCAGCTCCTTTCATTCAGTCAGTAGCTTCAAACATTTCTGGTATATGAAAAACATGTTTTTCAATGGCAAAAATCAATGAATATTGTAAATGCACAAACAGTAATATCTCCACATTGCACGGTGCAATTCTGAAATTTTTTGCTTTTTCCTGCTAATCCTAGCATGATAAAGAAGATTCAAAGAGAGTGAGATGCCAGCTCCTTTCATTCAGTCAGTAGCTTCAAACATTTCTGGTATATGAAAAACATGTTTTTCAATGGCAAAAATCAATGAATATTGTAAATGCACAAACAGTAATATCTCCACATTGCAAGGTGCAATTCTGAAATTTTTAGCTTTTTCCTGTTAATCCTAGCATGATAAAGAAGATTCAAAGAGAGTGAGATGCCAGCTCCTTTCATTCAGTCAGTAGCTTCAAACATTTCTGGTATATGAAAAACATGTTTTTCAATGGCAAAAATCAATGAATATTGTAAATGCACAAACAGTAATATCTCCACATTGCACGGTGCAATTCTGAAATTTTTAGCTTTTTCCTGTTAATCCTAGCATGATAAAGAAGATTCAAAGAGAGTGAGATGCCAGCTCCTTTCATTCAGTCAGTAGCTTCAAACATTTCTGGTATATGAAAAACATGTTTTTCAATGGCAAAAATCAATGAATATTGTAAATGCACAAACAGTAATATCTCCACATTGCACGGTGCAATTCTGAAATTTTTAGCTTTTTCCTGTTAATCCTAGCATGATAAAGAAGATTCAAAGAGAGTGAGATGCCAGCTCCTTTCATTCAGTCAGTAGCTTCAAACATTTCTGGTATATGAAAAACATGTTTTTCAATGGCAAAAATCAATGAATATTGTAAATGCACAAACAGTAATATCTCCACATTGCAAGGTGCAATTCTGAAATTTTTTGCTTTTTCCTGCTAATCCTAGCATGATAAAGAAGATTCAAAGAGAGTGAGATGCCAGCTCCTTTCATTCAGTCAGTAGCTTCAAACATTTCTGGACGTTTTTCAATGGCAAAAATCAATGAATATTGTAAATGCACAAACAGTAATATCTCCACATTGCAAGTTGCAATTCTGAAATTTTTTGCTTTTTCCTGCTAATCCTAGCATGATAAAGAAGATTCAAAGAGAGTGAGATGCCAGCTCCTTTCATTCAGTCAGTAGCTTCAAACATTTCTGGTATATGAAAAACATGTTTTTCAATGGCAAAAATCAATGAATATTGTAAATGCACAAACAGTAATATCTCCACATTGCACGGTGCAATTCTGAAATTTTTAGCTTTTTCCTGTTAATCCTAGCATGATAAAGAAGATTCAAAGAGAGTGAGATGCCAGCTCCTTTCATTCAGTCAGTAGCTTCAAACATTTCTGGTATATGAAAAACATGTTTTTCAATGGCAAAAATCAATGAATATTGTAAATGCACAAACAGTAATATCTCCACATTGCAAGGTGCAATTCTGAAATTTTTAGCTTTTTCCTGTTAATCCTAGCATGATAAAGAAGATTCAAAGAGAGTGAGATGCCAGCTCCTTTCATTCAGTCAGTAGCTTCAAACATTTCTGGACGTTTTTCAATGGCAAAAATCAATGAATATTGTAAATGCACAAACAGTAATATCTCCACATTGCAAGGTGCAATTCTGAAATTTTTTGCTTTTTCCTGTTAATCCTAGCATGATAAAGAAGATTCAAAGAGAGTGAGATGCCAGCTCCTTTCATTCAGTCAGTAGCTTCAAACATTTCTGGTATATGAAAAACATGTTTTTCAATGGCAAAAATCAATGAATATTGTAAATGCACAAACAGTAATATCTCCACATTGCAAGGTGCAATTCTGAAATTTTTAGCTTTTTCCTGCTAATCCTAGCATGATAAAGAAGATTCAAAGAGAGTGAGATGCCAGCTCCTTTCATTCAGTCAGTAGCTTCAAACATTTCTGGTATATGAAAAACATGTTTTTCAATGGCAAAAATCAATGAATATTGTAAATGCACAAACAGTAATATCTCCACATTGCACGGTGCAATTCTGAAATTTTTTGCTTTTTCCTGTTAATCCTAGCATGATAAAGAAGATTCAAAGAGAGTGAGATGCCAGCTCCTTTCATTCAGTCAGTAGCTTCAAACATTTCTGGTATATGAAAAACATGTTTTTCAATGGCAAAAATCAATGAATATTGTAAATGCACAAACAGTAATATCTCCACATTGCAAGGTGCAATTCTGAAATTTTTAGCTTTTTCCTGTTAATCCTAGCATGATAAAGAAGATTCAAAGAGAGTGAGATGCCAGCTCCTTTCATTCAGTCAGTAGCTTCAAACATTTCTGGACGTTTTTCAATGGCAAAAATCAATGAATATTGTAAATGCACAAACAGTAATATCTCCACATTGCAAGGTGCAATTCTGAAATTTTTAGCTTTTTCCTGTTAATCCTAGCATGATAAAGAAGATTCAAAGAGAGTGAGATGCCAGCTCCTTTCATTCAGTCAGTAGCTTCAAACATTTCTGGTATATGAAAAACATGTTTTTCAATGGCAAAAATCAATGAATATTGTAAATGCACAAACAGTAATATCTCCACATTGCACGGTGCAATTCTGAAATTTTTAGCTTTTTCCTGCTAATCCTAGCATGATAAAGAAGATTCAAAGAGAGTGAGATGCCAGCTCCTTTCATTCAGTCAGTAGCTTCAAACATTTCTGGTATATGAAAAACATGTTTTTCAATGGCAAAAATCAATGAATATTGTAAATGCACAAACAGTAATATCTCCACATTGCACGGTGCAATTCTGAAATTTTTAGCTTTTTCCTGTTAATCCTAGCATGATAAAGAAGATTCAAAGAGAGTGAGATGCCAGCTCCTTTCATTCAGTCAGTAGCTTCAAACATTTCTGGTATATGAAAAACATGTTTTTCAATGGCAAAAATCAATGAATATTGTAAATGCACAAACAGTAATATCTCCACATTGCAAGGTGCAATTCTGAAATTTTTAGCTTTTTCCTGCTAATCCTAGCATGATAAAGAAGATTCAAAGAGAGTGAGATGCCAGCTCCTTTCATTCAGTCAGTAGCTTCAAACATTTCTGGTATATGAAAAACATGTTTTTCAATGGCAAAAATCAATGAATATTGTAAATGCACAAACAGTAATATCTCCACATTGCAAGGTGCAATTCTGAAATTTTTTGCTTTTTCCTGCTAATCCTAGCATGATAAAGAAGATTCAAAGAGAGTGAGATGCCAGCTCCTTTCATTCAGTCAGTAGCTTCAAACATTTCTGGTATATGAAAAACATGTTTTTCAATGGCAAAAATCAATGAATATTGTAAATGCACAAACAGTAATATCTCCACATTGCACGGTGCAATTCTGAAATTTTTAGCTTTTTCCTGTTAATCCTAGCATGATAAAGAAGATTCAAAGAGAGTGAGATGCCAGCTCCTTTCATTCAGTCAGTAGCTTCAAACATTTCTGGTATATGAAAAACATGTTTTTCAATGGCAAAAATCAATGAATATTGTAAATGCACAAACAGTAATATCTCCACATTGCAAGGTGCAATTCTGAAATTTTTTGCTTTTTCCTGCTAATCCTAGCATGATAAAGAAGATTCAAAGAGAGTGAGATGCCAGCTCCTTTCATTCAGTCAGTAGCTTCAAACATTTCTGGACGTTTTTCAATGGCAAAAATCAATGAATATTGTAAATGCACAAACAGTAATATCTCCACATTGCAAGGTGCAGTTCTGAAATTTTTAGCTTTTTCCTGTTAATCCTAGCATGATAAAGAAGATTCAAAGAGAGTGAGATGCCAGCTCCTTTCATTCAGTCAGTAGCTTCAAACATTTCTGGTATATGAAAAACATGTTTTTCAATGGCAAAAATCAATGAATATTGTAAATGCACAAACAGTAATATCTCCACATTGCACGGTGCAATTCTGAAATTTTTTGCTTTTTCCTGCTAATCCTAGCATGATAAAGAAGATTCAAAGAGAGTGAGATGCCAGCTCCTTTCATTCAGTCAGTAGCTTCAAACATTTCTGGTATATGAAAAACATGTTTTTCAATGGCAAAAATCAATGAATATTGTAAATGCACAAACAGTAATATCTCCACATTGCAAGGTGCAATTCTGAAATTTTTAGCTTTTTCCTGTTAATCCTAGCATGATAAAGAAGATTCAAAGAGAGTGAGATGCCAGCTCCTTTCATTCAGTCAGTAGCTTCAAACATTTCTGGTATATGAAAAACATGTTTTTCAATGGCAAAAATCAATGAATATTGTAAATGCACAAACAGTAATATCTCCACATTGCACGGTGCAATTCTGAAATTTTTAGCTTTTTCCTGCTAATCCTAGCATGATAAAGAAGATTCAAAGAGAGTGAGATGCCAGCTCCTTTCATTCAGTCGGTAGCTTCAAACATTTCTGGTATATGAAAAACATGTTTTTCAATGGCAAAAATCAATGAATATTGTAAATGCACAAACAGTAATATCTCCACATTGCACGGTGCAATTCTGAAATTTTTTGCTTTTTCCTGTTAATCCTAGCATGATAAAGAAGATTCAAAGAGAGTGAGATGCCAGCTCCTTTCATTCAGTCAGTAGCTTCAAACATTTCTGGTATATGAAAAACATGTTTTTCAATGGCAAAAATCAATGAATATTGTAAATGCACAAACAGTAATATCTCCACATTGCACGGTGCAATTCTGAGATTTTTAGCTTTTTCCTGTTAATCCTAGCATGATAAAGAAGATTCAAAGAGAGTGAGATGCCAGCTCCTTTCATTCAGTCAGTAGCTTCAAACATTTCTGGTATATGAAAAACATGTTTTTCAATGGCAAAAATCAATGAATATTGTAAATGCACAAACAGTAATATCTCCACATTGCACGGTGCAATTCTGAAATTTTTTGCTTTTTCCTGCTAATCCTAGCATGATAAAGAAGATTCAAAGAGAGTGAGATGCCAGTTCCTTTCATTCAGTCAGTAGCTTCAAACATTTCTGGTATATGAAAAACATGTTTTTCAATGGCAAAAATCAATGAATATTGTAAATGCACAAACAGTAATATCTCCACATTGCACGGTGCAATTCTGAAATTTTTTGCTTTTTCCTGCTAATCCTAGCATGATAAAGAAGATTCAAAGAGAGTGAGATGCCAGCTCCTTTCATTCAGTCAGTAGCTTCAAACATTTCTGGTATATGAAAAACATGTTTTTCAATGGCAAAAATCAATGAATATTGTAAATGCACAAACAGTAATATCTCCACATTGCACGGTGCAATTCTGAAATTTTTAGCTTTTTCCTGTTAATCCTAGCATGATAAAGAAGATTCAAAGAGAGTGAGATGCCAGCTCCTTTCATTCAGTCAGTAGCTTCAAACATTTCTGGTATATGAAAAACATGTTTTTCAATGGCAAAAATCAATGAATATTGTAAATGCACAAAAAGTAATATCTCCACATTGCAAGGTGCAATTCTGAATTTTTTTGCTTTTTCCTGCTAATCCTAGCATGATAAAGAAGATTCAAAGAGAGTGAGATGCCAGCTCCTTTCATTCAGTCAGTAGCTTCAAACATTTCTGGACGTTTTTCAATGGCAAAAATCAATGAATATTGTAAATGCACAAACAGTAATATCTCCACATTGCACGGTGCAATTCTGAAATTTTTTGCTTTTTCCTGCTAATCCTAGCATGATAAAGTAGATTCAAAGAGAGTGAGATGCCAGCTCCTTTCATTCAGTCAGTAGCTTCAAACATTTCTGGTATATGAAAAACATGTTTTTCAATGGCAAAAATCAATGAATATTGTAAATGCACAAACAGTAATATCTCCACATTGCAAGGTGCAATTCTGAAATTTTTAGCTTTTTCCTGTTAATCCTAGCATGATAAAGAAGATTCAAAGAGAGTGAGATGCCAGCTCCTTTCATTCAGTCAGTAGCTTCAAACATTTCTGGACGTTTTTCAATGGCAAAAATCAATGAATATTGTAAATGCACAAACAGTAATATCTCCACATTGCAAGGTGCAATTCTGAAATTTTTAGCTTTTTCCTGTTAATCCTAGCATGATAAAGAAGATTCAAAGAGAGTGAGATGCCAGCTCCTTTCATTCAGTCAGTAGCTTCAAACATTTCTGGTATATGAAAAACATGTTTTTCAATGGCAAAAATCAATGAATATTGTAAATGCACAAACAGTAATATCTCCACATTGCACGGTGCAATTCTGAAATTTTTAGCTTTTTCCTGCTAATCCTAGCATGATAAAGAAGATTCAAAGAGAGTGAGATGCCAGCTCCTTTCATTCAGTCAGTAGCTTCAAACATTTCTGGTATATGAAAAACATGTTTTTCAATGGCAAAAATCAATGAATATTGTAAATGCACAAACAGTAATATATCCACATTGCACGGTGCAATTCTGAAATTTTTAGCTTTTTCCTGTTAATCCTAGCATGATAAAGAAGATTCAAAGAGAGTGAGATGCCAGCTCCTTTCATTCAGTCAGTAGCTTCAAACATTTCTGGTATATGAAAAACATGTTTTTCAATGGCAAAAATCAATGAATATTGTAAATGCACAAACAGTAATATCTCCACATTGCAAGGTGCAATTCTGAAATTTTTAGCTTTTTCCTGCTAATCCTAGCATGATAAAGAAGATTCAAAGAGAGTGAGATGCCAGCTCCTTTCATTCAGTCAGTAGCTTCAAACATTTCTGGTATATGAAAAACATGTTTTTCAATGGCAAAAATCAATGAATATTGTAAATGCACAAACAGTAATATCTCCACATTGCAAGGTGCAATTCTGAAATTTTTTGCTTTTTCCTGCTAATCCTAGCATGATAAAGAAGATTCAAAGAGAGTGAGATGCCAGCTCCTTTCATTCAGTCAGTAGCTTCAAACATTTCTGGTATATGAAAAACATGTTTTTCAATGGCAAAAATCAATGAATATTGTAAATGCACAAACAGTAATATCTCCACATTGCACGGTGCAATTCTGAAATTTTTAGCTTTTTCCTGTTAATCCTAGCATGATAAAGAAGATTCAAAGAGAGTGAGATGCCAGCTCCTTTCATTCAGTCAGTAGCTTCAAACATTTCTGGTATATGAAAAACATGTTTTTCAATGGCAAAAATCAATGAATATTGTAAATGCACAAACAGTAATATCTCCACATTGCAAGGTGCAATTCTGAAATTTTTTGCTTTTTCCTGCTAATCCTAGCATGATAAAGAAGATTCAAAGAGAGTGAGATGCCAGCTCCTTTCATTCAGTCAGTAGCTTCAAACATTTCTGGACGTTTTTCAATGGCAAAAATCAATGAATATTGTAAATGCACAAACAGTAATATCTCCACATTGCAAGGTGCAATTCTGAAATTTTTAGCTTTTTCCTGTTAATCCTAGCATGATAAATAAGATTCAAAGAGAGTGAGATGCCAGCTCCTTTCATTCAGTCAGTAGCTTCAAACATTTCTGGTATATGAAAAACATGTTTTTCAATGGCAAAAATCAATGAATATTGTAAATGCACAAACAGTAATATCTCCACATTGCACGGTGCAATTCTGAAATTTTTTGCTTTTTCCTGCTAATCCTAGCATGATAAAGAAGATTCAAAGAGAGTGAGATGCCAGCTCCTTTCATTCAGTCAGTAGCTTCAAACATTTCTGGTATATGAAAAACATGTTTTTCAATGGCAAAAATCAATGAATATTGTAAATGCACAAACAGTAATATCTCCACATTGCAAGGTGCAATTCTGAAATTTTTAGCTTTTTCCTGTTAATCCTAGCATGATAAAGAAGATTCAAAGAGAGTGAGATGCCAGCTCCTTTCATTCAGTCAGTAGCTTCAAACATTTCTGGTATATGAAAAACATGTTTTTCAATGGCAAAAATCAATGAATATTGTAAATGCACAAACAGTAATATCTCCACATTGCACGGTGCAATTCTGAAATTTTTAGCTTTTTCCTGCTAATCCTAGCATGATAAAGAAGATTCAAAGAGAGTGAGATGCCAGCTCCTTTCATTCAGTCAGTAGCTTCAAACATTTCTGGTATATGAAAAACATGTTTTTCAATGGCAAAAATCAATGAATATTGTAAATGCACAAACAGTAATATCTCCACATTGCACGGTGCAATTCTGAAATTTTTTGCTTTTTCCTGTTAATCCTAGCATGATAAAGAAGATTCAAAGAGAGTGAGATGCCAGCTCCTTTCATTCAGTCAGTAGCTTCAAACATTTCTGGTATATGAAAAACATGTTTTTCAATGGCAAAAATCAATGAATATTGTAAATGCACAAACAGTAATATCTCCACATTGCACGGTGCAATTCTGAAATTTTTAGCTTTTTCCTGTTAATCCTAGCATGATAAAGAAGATTCAAAGAGAGTGAGATGCCAGCTCCTTTCATTCAGTCAGTAGCTTCAAACATTTCTGGTATATGAAAAACATGTTTTTCAATGGCAAAAATCAATGAATATTGTAAATGCACAAACAGTAATATCTCCACATTGCACGGTGCAATTCTGAAATTTTTTGCTTTTTCCTGCTAATCCTAGCATGATAAAGAAGATTCAAAGAGAGTGAGATGCCAGCTCCTTTCATTCAGTCAGTAGCTTCAAACATTTCTGGTATATGAAAAACATG
The DNA here is from genome assembly GCF_046119375.1 of Phyllobates terribilis. Lineage (NCBI taxonomy): Eukaryota > Metazoa > Chordata > Amphibia > Anura > Dendrobatidae > Phyllobates > Phyllobates terribilis. Next base: position 14,969 of record NW_027367401.1, on the reverse strand, counting down.
TTTTTCAATGGCAAAAATCAATGAATATTGTAAATGCACAAACAGTAATATCTCCACATTGCACGGTGCAATTCTGAAATTTTTAGCTTTTTCCTGTTAATCCTAGCATGATAAAGAAGATTCAAAGAGAGTGAGATGCCAGCTCCTTTCATTCAGTCAGTAGCTTCAAACATTTCTGGTATATGAAAAACATGTTTTTCAATGGCAAAAATCAATGAATATTGTAAATGCACAAACAGTAATATCTCCACATTGCAAGGTGCAATTCTGAAATTTTTTGCTTTTTCCTGCTAATCCTAGCATGATAAAGAAGATTCAAAGAGAGTGAGATGCCAGCTCCTTTCATTCAGTCAGTAGCTTCAAACATTTCTGGACGTTTTTCAATGGCAAAAATCAATGAATATTGTAAATGCACAAACAGTAATATCTCCACATTGCACGGTGCAATTCTGAAATTTTTTGCTTTTTCCTGCTAATCCTAGCATGATAAAGAAGATTCAAAGAGAGTGAGATGCCAGCTCCTTTCATTCAGTCAGTAGCTTCAAACATTTCTGGTATATGAAAAACATGTTTTTCAATGGCAAAAATCAATGAATATTGTAAATGCACAAACAGTAATATCTCCACATTGCACGGTGCAATTCTGAAATTTTTAGCTTTTTCCTGTTAATCCTAGCATGATAAAGAAGATTCAAAGAGAGTGAGATGCCAGCTCCTTTCATTCATCAGTAGCTTCAAACATTTCTGGTATATGAAAAACATGTTTTTCAATGGCAAAAATCAATGAATATTGTAAATGCACAAACAGTAATATCTCCACATTGCACGGTGCAATTCTGAAATTTTTTGCTTTTTCCTGCTAATCCTAGCATGATAAAGAAGATTCAAAGAGAGTGAGATGCCAGCTCCTTTCATTCAGTCAGTAGCTTCAAACATTTCTGGTATATGAAAAACATGTTTTTCAATGGCAAAAATCAATGAATATTGTAAATGCACAAACAGTAATATCTCCACATTGCACGGTGCAATTCTGAAATTTTTTGCTTTTTCCTGCTAATCCTAGCATGATAAAGAAGATTCAAAGAGAGTGAGATGCCAGCTCCTTTCATTCAGTCAGTAGCTTCAAACATTTCTGGTATATGAAAAACATGTTTTTCAATGGCAAAAATCAATGAATATTGTAAATGCACAAACAGTAATATCTCCACATTGCACGGTGCAATTCTGAAATTTTTGCTTTTTCCTGCTAATCCTAGCATGATAAAGAAGATTCAAAGAGAGTGAGATGCCAGCTCCTTTCATTCAGTCAGTAGCTTCAAACATTTCTGGTATATGAAAAACATGTTTTTCAATGGCAAAAATCAATGAATATTGTAAATGCACAAACAGTAATATCTCCACATTGCACGGTGCAATTCTGAAATTTTTAGCTTTTTCCTGTTAATCCTAGCATGATAAAGAAGATTCAAAGAGAGTGAGATGCCAGCTCCTTTCATTCAGTCAGTAGCTTCAAACATTTCTGGTATATGAAAAACATGTTTTTCAATGGCAAAAATCAATGAATATTGTAAATGCACAAACAGTAATATCTCCACATTGCAAGGTGCAATTCTGAAATTTTTTGCTTTTTCCTGCTAATCCTAGCATGATAAAGAAGATTCAAAGAGAGTGAGATGCCAGCTCCTTTCATTCAGTCAGTAGCTTCAAACATTTCTGGACGTTTTTCAATGGCAAAAATCAATGAATATTGTAAATGCACAAACAGTAATATCTCCACATTGCACGGTGCAATTCTGAAATTTTTTGCTTTTTCCTGCTAATCCTAGCATGATAAAGAAGATTCAAAGAGAGTGAGATGCCAGCTCCTTTCATTCAGTCAGTAGCTTCAAACATTTCTGGTATATGAAAAACATGTTTTTCAATGGCAAAAATCAATGAATATTGTAAATGCACAAACAGTAATATCTCCACATTGCACGGTGCAATTCTGAAATTTTTAGCTTTTTCCTGTTAATCCTAGCATGATAAAGAAGATTCAAAGAGAGTGAGATGCCAGCTCCTTTCATTCAGTCAGTAGCTTCAAACATTTCTGGTATATGAAAAACATGTTTTTCAATGGCAAAATCAATGAATATTGTAAATGCACAAACAGTAATATCTCCACATTGCACGGTGCAATTCTGAAATTTTTTGCTTTTTCCTGCTAATCCTAGCATGATAAAGAAGATTCAAAGAGAGTGAGATGCCAGCTCCTTTCATTCAGTCAGTAGCTTCAAACATTTCTGGTATATGAAAAACATGTTTTTCAATGGCAAAAATCAATGAATATTGTAAATGCACAAACAGTAATATCTCCACATTGCACGGTGCAATTCTGAAATTTTTTGCTTTTTCCTGCTAATCCTAGCATGATAAAGAAGATTCAAAGAGAGTGAGATGCCAGCTCCTTTCATTCAGTCAGTAGCTTCAAACATTTCTGGTATATGAAAAACATGTTTTTCAATGGCAAAAATCAATGAATATTGTAAATGCACAAACAGTAATATCTCCACATTGCACGGTGCAATTCTGAAATTTTTTGCTTTTTCCTGTTAATCCTAGCATGATAAAGAAGATTCAAAGAGAGTGAGATGCCAGCTCCTTTCATTCAGTCAGTAGCTTCAAACATTTCTGGTATATGAAAAACATGTTTTTCAATGGCAAAAATCAATGAATATTGTAAATGCACAAACAGTAATATCTCCACATTGCACGGTGCAATTCTGAAATTTTTAGCTTTTTCCTGTTAATCCTAGCATGATAAAGAAGATTCAAAGAGAGTGAGATGCCAGCTCCTTTCATTCAGTCAGTAGCTTCAAACATTTCTGGTATATGAAAAACATGTTTTTCAATGGCAAAAATCAATGAATATTGTAAATGCACAAACAGTAATATCTCCACATTGCACGGTGCAATTCTGAAATTTTTAGCTTTTTCCTGCTAATCCTAGCATGATAAAGAAGATTCAAAGAGAGTGAGATGCCAGCTCCTTTCATTCAGTCAGTAGCTTCAAACATTTCTGGTATATGAAAAACATGTTTTTCAATGGCAAAAATCAATGAATATTGTAAATGCACAAACAGTAATATCTCCACATTGCAAGGTGCAATTCTGAAATTTTTAGCTTTTTCCTGTTAATCCTAGCATGATAAAGAAGATTCAAAGAGAGTGAGATGCCAGCTCCTTTCATTCAGTCAGTAGCTTCAAACATTTCTGGTATATGAAAAACATGTTTTTCAATGGCAAAAATCAATGAATATTGTAAATGCACAAACAGTAATATCTCCACATTGCACGGTGCAATTCTGAAATTTTTAGCTTTTTCCTGTTAATCCTAGCATGATAAAGAAGATTCAAAGAGAGTGAGATGCCAGCTCCTTTCATTCAGTCAGTAGCTTCAAACATTTCTGGTATATGAAAAACATGTTTTTCAATGGCAAAAATCAATGAATATTGTAAATGCACAAACAGTAATATCTCCACATTGCACGGTGCAATTCTGAAATTTTTTGCTTTTTCCTGCTAATCCTAGCATGATAAAGAAGATTCAAAGAGAGTGAGATGCCAGCTCCTTTCATTCAGTCAGTAGCTTCAAACATTTCTGGTAATAGAAAAACGTTTTTCAATGGCAAAAATCAATGAATATTGTAAATGCACAAACAGTAATATCTCCACATTGCACGGTGCAATTCTGAAATTTTTAGCTTTTTCCTGTTAATCCTAGCATGATAAAGAAGATTCAAAGAGAGTGAGATGCCAGCTCCTTTCATTCAGTCAGTAGCTTCAAACATTTCTGGTATATGAAAAACATGTTTTTCAATGGCAAAAATCAATGAATATTGTAAATGCACAACAGTAATATCTCCACATTGCACGGTGCAATTCTGAAATTTTTTGCTTTTTCCTGTTAATCCTAGCATGATAAAGAAGATTCAAAGAGAGTGAGATGCCAGCTCCTTTCATTCAGTCAGTAGCTTCAAACATTTCTGGTATATGAAAAACATGTTTTTCAATGGCAAAAATCAATGAATATTGTAAATGCACAAACAGTAATATCTCCACATTGCACGGTGCAATTCTGAAATTTTTAGCTTTTTCCTGTTAATCCTAGCATGATAAAGAAGATTCAAAGAGAGTGAGATGCCAGCTCCTTTCATTCAGTCAGTAGCTTCAAACATTTCTGGTATATGAAAAACATGTTTTTCAATGGCAAAAATCAGTGAATATTGTAAATGCACAAACAGTAATATCTCCACATTGCACGGTGCAATTCTGAAATTTTTAGCTTTTTCCTGCTAATCCTAGCATGATAAAGAAGATTCAAAGAGAGTGAGATGCCAGCTCCTTTCATTCAGTCAGTAGCTTCAAACATTTCTGGTATATGAAAAACATGTTTTTCAATGGCAAAAATCAATGAATATTGTAAATGCACAAACAGTAATATCTCCACATTGCACGGTGCAATTCTGAAATTTTTTGCTTTTTCCTGTTAATCCTAGCATGATAAAGAAGATTCAAAGAGAGTGAGATGCCAGCTCCTTTCATTCAGTCAGTAGCTTCAAACATTTCTGGTATATGAAAAACATGTTTTTCAATGGCAAAAATCAATGAATATTGTAAATGCACAAACAGTAATATCTCCACATTGCAACGGTGCAATTCTGAAATTTTTAGCTTTTTCCTGTTAATCCTAGCATGATAAAGAAGATTCAAAGAGAGTGAGATGCCAGCTCCTTTCATTCAGTCAGTAGCTTCAAACATTTCTGGTATATGAAAAACATGTTTTTCAATGGCAAAAATCAATGAATATTGTAAATGCACAAACAGTAATATCTCCACATTGCACGGTGCAATTCTGAAATTTTTAGCTTTTTCCTGCTAATCCTAGCATGATAAAGAAGATTCAAAGAGAGTGAGATGCCAGCTCCTTTCATTCAGTCAGTAGCTTCAAACATTTCTGGTATATGAAAAACATGTTTTTCAATGGCAAAAATCAATGAATATTGTAAATGCACAAACAGTAATATCTCCACATTGCACGGTGCAATTCTGAAATTTTTTGCTTTTTCCTGTTAATCCTAGCATGATAAAGAAGATTCAAAGAGAGTGAGATGCCAGCTCCTTTCATTCAGTCAGTAGCTTCAAACATTTCTGGTATATGAAAAACATGTTTTTCAATGGCAAAAATCAATGAATATTGTAAATGCACAAACAGTAATATCTCCACATTGCACGGTGCAATTCTGAAATTTTTTGCTTTTTCCTGCTAATCCTAGCATGATAAAGAAGATTCAAAGAGAGTGAGATGCCAGCTCCTTTCATTCAGTCAGTAGCTTCAAACATTTCTGGTATATGAAAAACATGTTTTTCAATGGCAAAAATCAATGAATATTGTAAATGCACAAACAGTAATATCTCCACATTGCACGGTGCAATTCTGAAATTTTTAGCTTTTTCCTGTTAATCCTAGCATGATAAAGAAGATTCAAAGAGAGTGAGATGCCAGCTCCTTTCATTCAGTCAGTAGCTTCAAACATTTCTGGTATATGAAAAACATGTTTTTCAATGGCAAAAATCAATGAATATTGTAAATGCACAAACAGTAATATCTCCACATTGCACGGTGCAATTCTGAAATTTTTAGCTTTTTCCTGCTAATCCTAGCATGATAAAGAAGATTCAAAGAGAGTGAGATGCCAGCTCCTTTCATTCAGTCAGTAGCTTCAAACATTTCTGGTATATGAAAAACATGTTTTTCAATGGCAAAAATCAATGAATATTGTAAATGCACAAACAGTAATATCTCCACATTGCACGGTGCAATTCTGAAATTTTTTGCTTTTTCCTGTTAATCCTAGCATGATAAAGAAGATTCAAAGAGAGTGAGATGCCAGCTCCTTTCATTCAGTCAGTAGCTTCAAACATTTCTGGTATATGAAAAACATGTTTTTCAATGGCAAAAATCAATGAATATTGTAAATGCACAAACAGTAATATCTCCACATTGCACGGTGCAATTCTGAAATTTTTAGCTTTTTCCTGTTAATCCTAGCATGATAAAGAAGATTCAAAGAGAGTGAGATGCCAGCTCCTTTCATTCAGTCAGTAGCTTCAAACATTTCTGGTATATGAAAAACATGTTTTTCAATGGCAAAAATCAATGAATATTGTAAATGCACAAACAGTAATATCTCCACATTGCACGGTGCAATTCTGAAATTTTTTGCTTTTTCCTGCTAATCCTAGCATGATAAAGAAGATTCAAAGAGAGTGAGATACCAGCTCCTTTCATTCAGTCAGTAGCTTCAAACATTTCTGGTATATGAAAAACATGTTTTTCAATGGCAAAAATCAATGAATATTGTAAATGCACAAACAGTAATATCTCCACATTGCACGGTGCAATTCTGAAATTTTTTGCTTTTTCCTGCTAATCCTAGCATGATAAAGAAGATTCAAAGAGAGTGAGATGCCAGCTCCTTTCATTCAGTCAGTAGCTTCAAACATTTCTGGACGTTTTTCAATGGCAAAAATCAATGAATATTGTAAATGCACAAACAGTAATATCTCCACATTGCAAGGTGCAATTCTGAAATTTTTAGCTTTTTCCTGTTAATCCTAGCATGATAAAGAAGATTCAAAGAGAGTGAGATGCCAGCTCCTTTCATTCAGTCAGTAGCTTCAAACATTTCTGGTATATGAAAAACATGTTTTTCAATGGCAAAAATCAATGAATATTGTAAATGCACAAACAGTAATATCTCCACATTGCACGGTGCAATTCTGAAATTTTTAGCTTTTTCCTGTTAATCCTAGCATGATAAAGAAGATTCAAAGAGAGTGAGATGCCAGCTCCTTTCATTCAGTCAGTAGCTTCAAACATTTCTGGTATATGAAAAACATGTTTTTCAATGGCAAAAATCAATGAATATTGTAAATGCACAAACAGTAATATCTCCACATTGCACGGTGCAATTCTGAAATTTTTTGCTTTTTCCTGCTAATCCTAGCATGATAAAGAAGATTCAAAGAGAGTGAGATGCCAGCTCCTTTCATTCAGTCAGTAGCTTCAAACATTTCTGGTATATGAAAAACATGTTTTTCAATGGCAAAAATCAATGAATATTGTAAATGCACAAACAGTAATATCTCCACATTGCAAGGTGCAATTCTGAAATTTTTTGCTTTTTCCTGCTAATCCTAGCATGATAAAGAAGATTCAAAGAGAGTGAGATGCCAGCTCCTTTCATTCAGTCAGTAGCTTCAAACATTTCTGGTATATGAAAAACATGTTTTTCAATGGCAAAAATCAATGAATATTGTAAATGCACAAACAGTAATATCTCCACATTGCACGGTGCAATTCTGAAATTTTTTGCTTTTTCCTGTTAATCCTAGCATGATAAAGAAGATTCAAAGAGAGTGAGATGCCAGCTCCTTTCATTCAGTCAGTAGCTTCAAACATTTCTGGTATATGAAAAACATGTTTTTCAATGGCAAAAATCAATGAATATTGTAAATGCACAAACAGTAATATCTCCACATTGCAAGGTGCAATTCTGAAATTTTTTGCTTTTTCCTGCTAATCCTAGCATGATAAAGAAGATTCAAAGAGAGTGAGATGCCAGCTCCTTTCATTCAGTCAGTAGCTTCAAACATTTCTGGACGTTTTTCAATGGCAAAAATCAATGAATATTGTAAATGCACAAACAGTAATATCTCCACATTGCAAGGTGCAATTCTGAAATTTTTAGCTTTTTCCTGTTAATCCTAGCATGATAAAGAAGATTCAAAGAGAGTGAGATGCCAGCTCCTTTCATTCAGTCAGTAGCTTCAAACATTTCTGGTATATGAAAAACATGTTTTTCAATGGCAAAAATCAATGAATATTGTAAATGCACAAACAGTAATATCTCCACATTGCACGGTGCAATTCTGAAATTTTTAGCTTTTTCCTGCTAATCCTAGCATGATAAAGAAGATTCAAAGAGAGTGAGATGCCAGCTCCTTTCATTCAGTCAGTAGCTTCAAACATTTCTGGTATATGAAAAACATGTTTTTCAATGGCAAAAATCAATGAATATTGTAAATGCACAAACAGTAATATCTCCACATTGCACGGTGCAATTCTGAAATTTTTAGCTTTTTCCTGTTAATCCTAGCATGATAAAGAAGATTCAAAGAGAGTGAGATGCCAGCTCCTTTCATTCAGTCAGTAGCTTCAAACATTTCTGGAAAAACAATGTTTTTCAATGGCAAAAATCAATGAATATTGTAAATGCACAAACAGTAATATCTCCACATTGCACGGTGCAATTCTGAAATTTTTAGCTTTTTCCTGCTAATCCTAGCATGATAAAGAAGATTCAAAGAGAGTGAGATGCCAGCTCCTTTCATTCAGTCAGTAGCTTCAAACATTTCTGGTTTTTAAAAAAGTTTTTCAATGGCAAAAATCAATGAATATTGTAAATGCACAAACAGTAATATCTCCACATTGCAAGGTGCAATTCTGAAATTTTTAGCTTTTTCCTGTTAATCCTAGCATGATAAAGAAGATTCAAAGAGAGTGAGATGCCAGCTCCTTTCATTCAGTCAGTAGCTTCAAACATTTCTGGTATATGAAAAACATGTTTTTCAATGGCAAAAATCAATGAATATTGTAAATGCACAAACAGTAATATCTCCACATTGCACGGTGCAATTCTGAAATTTTTAGCTTTTTCCTGTTAATCCTAGCATGATAAAGAAGATTCAAAGAGAGTGAGATGCCAGCTCCTTTCATTCAGTCAGTAGCTTCAAACATTTCTGGTATATGAAAAACATGTTTTTCAATGGCAAAAATCAATGAATATTGTAAATGACACAAACAGTAATATCTCCACATTGCAAGGTGCAATTCTGAAATTTTTAGCTTTTTCCTGTTAATCCTAGCATGATAAAGAAGATTCAAAGAGAGTGAGATGCCAGCTCCTTTCATTCAGTCAGTAGCTTCAAACATTTCTGGTATATGAAAAACATGTTTTTCAATGGCAAAAATCAATGAATATTGTAAATGCACAAACAGTAATATCTCCACATTGCACGGTGCAATTCTGAAATTTTTTGCTTTTTCCTGCTAATCCTAGCATGATAAAGAAGATTCAAAGAGAGTGAGATGCCAGCTCCTTTCATTCAGTCAGTAGCTTCAAACATTTCTGGTATATGAAAAACATGTTTTTCAATGGCAAAAATCAATGAATATTGTAAATGCACAAACAGTAATATCTCCACATTGCACGGTGCAATTCTGAAATTTTTAGCTTTTTCCTGCTAATCCTAGCATGATAAAGAAGATTCAAAGAGAGTGAGATGCCAGCTCCTTTCATTCAGTCAGTAGCTTCAAACATTTCTGGTATATGAAAAACATGTTTTTCAATGGCAAAAATCAATGAATATTGTAAATGCACAAACAGTAATATCTCCACATTGCACGGTGCAATTCTGAAATTTTTAGCTTTTTCCTGTTAATCCTAGCATGATAAAGAAGATTCAAAGAGAGTGAGATGCCAGCTCCTTTCATTCAGTCAGTAGCTTCAAACATTTCTGGTATATGAAAAACATGTTTTTCAATGGCAAAAATCAATGAATATTGTAAATGCACAAACAGTAATATCTCCACATTGCACGGTGCAATTCTGAAATTTTTAGCTTTTTCCTGCTAATCCTAGCATGATAAAGAAGATTCAAAGAGAGTGAGATGCCAGCTCCTTTCATTCAGTCAGTAGCTTCAAACATTTCTGGATATGAAAAAAACATGTTTTTCAATGGCAAAAATCAATGAATATTGTAAATGCACAAACAGTAATATCTCCACATTGCAAGGTGCAATTCTGAAATTTTTTGCTTTTTCCTGCTAATCCTAGCATGATAAAGAAGATTCAAAGAGAGTGAGATGCCAGCTCCTTTCATTCAGTCAGTAGCTTCAAACATTTCTGGTATAAGAAAAACATGTTTTTCAATGGCAAAAATCAATGAATATTGTAAATGCACAAACAGTAATATCTCCACATTGCACGGTGCAATTCTGAAATTTTTAGCTTTTTCCTGTTAATCCTAGCATGATAAAGAAGATTCAAAGAGAGTGAGATGCCAGCTCCTTTCATTCAGTCAGTAGCTTCAAACATTTCTGGTATATGAAAAACATGTTTTTCAATGGCAAAAATCAATGAATATTGTAAATGCACAAACAGTAATATCTCCACATTGCACGGTGCAATTCTGAAATTTTTAGCTTTTTCCTGCTAATCCTAGCATGATAAAGAAGATTCAAAGAGAGTGAGATGCCAGCTCCTTTCATTCAGTCAGTAGCTTCAAACATTTCTGGTATATGAAAAACATGTTTTTCAATGGCAAAAATCAATGAATATTGTAAATGCACAAACAGTAATATCTCCACATTGCACGGTGCAATTCTGAAATTTTTTGCTTTTTCCTGTTAATCCTAGCATGATAAAGAAGATTCAAAGAGAGTGAGATGCCAGCTCCTTTCATTCAGTCAGTAGCTTCAAACATTTCTGGTATATGAAAAAAATGTTTTTCAATGGCAAAAATCAATGAATATTGTAAATGCACAAACAGTAATATCTCCACATTGCACGGTGCAATTCTGAAATTTTTAGCTTTTTCCTGTTAATCCTAGCATGATAAAGAAGATTCAAAGAGAGTGAGATGCCAGCTCCTTTCATTCAGTCAGTAGCTTCAAACATTTCTGGTATATGAAAAACATGTTTTTCAATGGCAAAAATCAATGAATATTGTAAATGCACAAACAGTAATATCTCCACATTGCACGGTGCAATTCTGAAATTTTTAGCTTTTTCCTGTTAATCCTAGCATGATAAAGAAGATTCAAAGAGAGTGAGATGCCAGCTCCTTTCATTCAGTCAGTAGCTTCAAACATTTCTGGTAATGAAAAACATGTTTTTCAATGGCAAAAATCAATGAATATTGTAAATGCACAAACAGTAATATCTCCACATTGCAAGGTGCAATTCTGAAATTTTTAGCTTTTTCCTGCTAATCCTAGCATGATAAAGAAGATTCAAAGAGAGTGAGATGCCAGCTCCTTTCATTCAGTCAGTAGCTTCAAACATTTCTGGTATATGAAAAACATGTTTTTCAATGGCAAAAATCAATGAATATTGTAAATGCACAAACAGTAATATCTCCACATTGCAAGGTGCAATTCTGAAATTTTTAGCTTTTTCCTGTTAATCCTAGCATGATAAAGAAGATTCAAAGAGAGTGAGATGCCAGCTCCTTTCATTCAGTCAGTAGCTTCAAACATTTCTGGTATATGAAAAACATGTTTTTCAATGGCAAAATCAATGAATATTGTAAATGCACAAACAGTAATATCTCCACATTGCACGGTGCAATTCTGAAATTTTTAGCTTTTTCCTGTTAATCCTAGCATGATAAAGAAGATTCAAAGAGAGTGAGATGCCAGCTCCTTTCATTCAGTCAGTAGCTTCAAACATTTCTGGTATATGAAAAACATGTTTTTCAATGGCAAAAATCAATGAATATTGTAAATGCACAAACAGTAATATCTCCACATTGCAAGGTGCAATTCTGAAATTTTTAGCTTTTTCCTGTTAATCCTAGCATGATAAAGAAGATTCAAAGAGAGTGAGATGCCAGCTCCTTTCATTCAGTCAGTAGCTTCAAACATTTCTGGTATATGAAAAACATGTTTTTCAATGGCAAAAATCAATGAATATTGTAAATGCACAAACAGTAATATCTCCACATTGCACGGTGCAATTCTGAAATTTTAGCTTTTTCCTGTTAATCCTAGCATGATAAAGAAGATTCAAAGAGAGTGAGATGCCAGCTCCTTTCATTCAGTCAGTAGCTTCAAACATTTCTGGTATATGAAAAACATGTTTTTCAATGGCAAAAATCAATGAATATTGTAAATGCACAAACAGTAATATCTCCACATTGCACGGTGCAATTCTGAAATTTTTGCTTTTTCCTGCTAATCCTAGCATGATAAAGAAGATTCAAAGAGAGTGAGATGCCAGCTCCTTTCATTCAGTCAGTAGCTTCAAACATTTCTGGTATATGAAAAACATGTTTTTCAATGGCAAAAATCAATGAATATTGTAAATGCACAAACAGTAATATCTCCACATTGCACGGTGCAATTCTGAAATTTTTGCTTTTTCCTGCTAATCCTAGCATGATAAAGAAGATTCAAAGAGAGTGAGATGCCAGCTCCTTTCATTCAGTCAGTAGCTTCAAACATTTCTGGTATATGAAAAACATGTTTTTCAATGGCAAAAATCAATGAATATTGTAAATGCACAAACAGTAATATCTCCACATTGCACGGTGCAATTCTGAAATTTTTAGCTTTTTCCTGTTAATCCTAGCATGATAAAGAAGATTCAAAGAGAGTGAGATGCCAGCTCCTTTCATTCAGTCAGTAGCTTCAAACATTTCTGGTATATGAAAAACATGTTTTTCAATGGCAAAAATCAATGAATATTGTAAATGCACAAACAGTAATATCTCCACATTGCACGGTGCAATTCTGAAATTTTTAGCTTTTTCCTGCTAATCCTAGCATGATAAAGAAGATTCAAAGAGAGTGAGATGCCAGCTCCTTTCATTCAGTCAGTAGCTTCAAACATTTCTGGTATATGAAAAACATGTTTTTCAATGGCAAAAATCAATGAATATTGTAAATGCACAAACAGTAATATCTCCACATTGCAAGGTGCAATTCTGAAATTTTTAGCTTTTTCCTGCTAATCCTAGCATGATAAAGAAGATTCAAAGAGAGTGAGATGCCAGCTCCTTTCATTCAGTCAGTAGCTTCAAACATTTCTGGTATATGAAAAACATGTTTTTCAATGGCAAAAATCAATGAATATTGTAAATGCCACAAACAGTAATATCTCCACATTGCAAGGTGCAATTCTGAAATTTTTAGCTTTTTCCTGTTAATCCTAGCATGATAAAGAAGATTCAAAGAGAGTGAGATGCCAGCTCCTTTCATTCAGTCAGTAGCTTCAAACATTTCTGGTATATGAAAAACATGTTTTTCAATGGCAAAAATCAATGAATATTGTAAATGCACAAACAGTAATATCTCCACATTGCAAGGTGCAATTCTGAAATTTTTAGCTTTTTCCTGTTAATCCTAGCATGATAAAGAAGATTCAAAGAGAGTGAGATGCCAGCTCCTTTCATTCAGTCAGTAGCTTCAAACATTTCTGGTATATGAAAAACATGTTTTTCAATGGCAAAAATCAATGAATATTGTAAATGCACAAACAGTAATATCTCCACATTGCAAGGTGCAATTCTGAAATTTTTAGCTTTTTCCTGTTAATCCTAGCATGATAAAGAAGATTCAAAGAGAGTGAGATGCCAGCTCCTTTCATTCAGTCAGTAGCTTCAAACATTTCTGGTATATGAAAAACATGTTTTTCAATGGCAAAAATCAATGAATATTGTAAATGCACAAACAGTATATCTCCACATTGCACGGTGCAATTCTGAAATTTTTAGCTTTTTCCTGTTAATCCTAGCATGATAAAGAAGATTCAAAGAGAGTGAGATGCCAGCTCCTTTCATTCAGTCAGTAGCTTCAAACATTTCTGGTATATGAAAACATGTTTTTCAAATGCAAAATCAATGAATATTGTAAATGCACAAACAGTAATATCTCCACATTGCACGGTGCAATTCTGAAATTTTTAGCTTTTTCCCTGCTAATCCTAGCATGATAAAGAAGATTCAAAGAGAGTGAGATGCCAGCTCCTTTCATTCAGTCAGTAGCTTCAAACATTTCTGGTATATGAAAAACATGTTTTTCAATGGCAAAAATCAATGAATATTGTAAATGCACAAACAGTATATCTCCACATTGCACGGTGCAATTCTGAAATTTTTAGCTTTTTCCTGCTAATCCTAGCATGATAAAGAAGATTCAAAGAGAGTGAGATGCCAGCTCCTTTCATTCAGTCAGTAGCTTCAAACATTTCTTGTAATATGAAAAACATGTTTTTCAATGGCAAAAATCAATGAATATTGTAAATGCACAACAGTAATTCTCCACATTGCACGGTGCAATTCTGAAATTTTTAGCTTTTTCCTGTTAATCCTAGCATGATAAAGAAGATTCAAAGAGAGTGAGATGCCAGCTCCTTTCATTCAGTCAGTAGCTTCAAACATTTCTGGTATATGAAAAACATGTTTTCAATGGCAAAAATCAATGAATATTGTAATGCACAAACAGTAATATCTCCACATTGCACGGTGCATTCCTGAAATTTTTAGCTTTTTCCTGCTAATCCTAGCATGATAAAGAAGATTCAAAGAGAGTGAGATGCCAGCTCCTTTCATTCAGTCAGTAGCTTCAAACATTTCTGGTATATGAAAAACATGTTTTTCAATGGCAAAAATCAATGAATATTGTAAATGCACAAACAGTAATATCTCCACATTGCAAGGTGCAATTCTGAAATTTTTTAGCTTTTTCCTGTTAATCCTAGCATGATAAAGAAGATTCATAGAGAGTGAGATGCCAGCTCCTTTCATTCAGTCAGTAGCTTCAAACATTTCTGGTATATGAAAAACATGTTTTTCAATGGCAAAATCAATGAATATTGTAAAGCACAACAGTAATATCTCCACATTGCACTGTGCAATTCTGAACTTTTTAGCTTTTTCCTGCTAATCCTAGCATGATAAAGATTCAAAGAGAGTGAGATGCCAGCTCCTTTCATTCAGTTCAGTAGCTTCAAACATTCTGGGAGTTTTTCAATGGCAAAAATCAATGAATATTGTAAATGCACAAACAGTAATATCTCCACATTGCAAGGTGCAATTCTGAAATTTTTTGCTTTTTCCTGCTAATCCTAGCATGATAAAGA
>NW_027367400.1:0-58537 GCF_046119375.1 Phyllobates terribilis | reverse complement strand
TCATAAATTCAGCGAGTAAGATGGATGTTACCACAGTCTCCCAGGTTTTTTGTCCTAACCACGCAATTCTTCCGTAATCCGAGGTAGTGTGGTGTGGCATCCAACCGAGAAAGTGGTCGTTTACATGATGGGTTGCGACACTTGATCGACTCCCTACGAAGACCAAATTGTGCAGATGGGGGAAGAATATTGATGATATTTGTGTTCTTTGTGGCAAGGGGATTGAGTCTACGCAACATATCTGGTTTGGATACAGTGTTACTTATGTTGTGTTATAAATGGTTGTTGAATGGCAGTGTGTATCATCTCGACATCCGTCTCTTCACGACTGGTGGAACTAGTTTTCCACTTGCACTAGGATTTCAAATAACATCTACCGCAACCGCCTACTTACTTTTATGGGAGTGATTTAAAATATCTGGATGTTGTGTAATAATGTAATTTAATAATGCCAGTGTGAATGTGGATTGTATTGCCATGGACATTATTAGCTATTGTCGTTTTAGGATAGTGAATAAACTTAACACTGGAGGCAGAAGGAGGAGAGCAATGTTGAGAAGGGTGTATGCTAACTAGAAGCCTTTAGGGTCTTTAATGAATTTTTTTACCATTTGGCAAGACACGAGTAAATTTGTTTATATAATACTTAATCATAATGGATAAAGTGATGTTATATCTTAGTAACACATGACGGTCTTTTTTTAATTTTGACAAACATTTAACCATTGTCAAGAAACATGAATTCGATACTGACAGTTTTGACTTGTTGTTTCCTATAAATCTTTCTTCCTTTTCTTAGAAATCCTAACCTATCCAAGATGTTCTATATTATTTTCGAGAACATCAATTTTTGATTTTGAATTGGAATTCAATTTTTTGTCTATACAAGGAAGAATAGTGTATTATTAAATATCCAATATTATCTTTTTAGATTTGATTATAAGATTTTTTATAAAGAAAAATAGATAATCAATATATAAAGAATACGTAGAATCAAAATTACAAGGAAATTGTTGTATAAACTCAATCACTATTTATTTTGTATCTGAAAGATATTTACCTATTTTATGACTCAATATGATATATTTTTAATATCATTATTTATTTATGTATATTTAATAGCTATAAAATATCTATAAATTACCTATTTCAATATAAGTATATTGAAGATAAATCTTGTGTATCTCACACGTGTTCAACTAATTTTGACCGAGTCACACTTCCATTGTGTTCAAGAACACGATTTCACACAACCCCGTAACGACATTAACTAGATATCCTTCAGCGACTGTATTGGAAGATTCCTCTAGGCAGTGATAATAGCAAAAATTGAGGAGGTGACAGTTTCCACCGAGAAGGCTTTTGCGAAAGCCATGGAGGTGGAGGTTGAGGGTGGTGATATGGTTCAACGGGAGGACATGCCATAGACGGCGCCAACGATTATTGTTTTCCTAGGAAAAATATTCCGGTGACGATGGGTGTGACTGGGGAGGAAATCAGATTCCTAGATAGTCTAGATGTGGACGGTGATTTTTGAACTATGTCAATTGGAAAGACCAGAGCTGGAGCAGAGGTCGCCGGCTGTAGGGAATATGTACTTAGGGATCTGTCATGATGAAGTTCATTCTTAGTAGTTTCTCTAGTTTTAATGATTGTAAATAAACATACTGGTAATGTTTAAATTGACCAACATAATGCAGGATATTAAAGGTTCATGATGCTATGCAAAGCTGAAAGGATCAGAGATCAATGCATAAATGGACGAAGTACCATGGGTTTGTATAAAGAAAGTCAACATCTAAACGAGAAATCTCCGCATACAATGACAATTGGTTAGGAACCTCGGGAAGCTTAGTAGCCGTGATAGTCTAAGCTCACAAGAACTGAGGAAGACATTGTATTAACCATATCGAATTATTATTACATTATATTTATTAGGAAAACCAGGATTCTACTCGGTACCGTGCATTATGTTAGCCCAATCCATTAACCTTCTTATACACAGTAGGCAGTTGTATATGATTCGATGATTTTGTCATTAATGAAATAATATAGAGAAGAAAGAGTTAAGAGTGCTCTTGAGAGATTAGATATTGTTTGTTATAATGAGAATAAAGGCTTGAGTGATTGGACTAGAAAGTTTATATTCCATTCTTTCTCTATAATCAAGTATATTCCGTTGTTTTTTTTGTAATCAAGTGAGAAGAGAGTCTTGGTGGGAATAAATGATCACTATCCACGTTGAGACACAAACATATCAATGTTGGAGGATCATGGAAAAAGGTGATGCCACTTTCCACCTGTCCAAGGAAGAAGAAAAATGGGACCACAAGACTCTGTAGTCATTGAAAAGGGTGCAAAAGCCAGACAACACATTGTCAATTGCCTTTCAAGACAAGAAATGGAAAAAGTGATGAGTATTGAACGAATAAAGAAATTTGGAAAGCTATTCTTGATATATGCGTAGAGGAAGCCAAATGAGAAAAAGTATAATGGTGATGACAAAAGAATTCAAGGACTATCCAGTTGAACGAATAATTGTAAAGTTTCATCATAAACAAAATGTTGACTACGACAAGGCATGTAAGTAAAAGGAAGAGATGGTTGAAAATGAAGGGGACTGTGAGCAGGATGATGACGACGAGACAGCTATGACATGAAAAATGGTAAGATGTTTTCTCAAAGGAATATAGACACGAGACTCAAGAGGGTATTCTTCTCAAAAGGTAGGATTAAAGAAGGACTTCAATGATTACACATGTTACTATTGTTAGGAGAAGGGACATGCCATTAAGGACTTCTCTAACAATGAATTTGATACTGAGAAAAAGAAGGCTCTTTTCTCCACCAGGTGAGAATTATCAAATGAGGAATCATTCATTGGAGAAAGTCTAGGGATGATGTGTCTCATGCAAACAAATTAGTTTGATGATGTGTCTAACAAGGTATGAACCAAATAATTCTCTCACTATTCAACTGTTCATTTAATTAAGATCATTAAAGACTTGCATGAAGCACATGTTATTTAATACAAACCTAGTTATAAAACTTTCTTAATGAAAATGAGGCTCTCATGGGTAATCTTAAAGAAACAAAAATGTTTCTTGTGACCAAGACTTATGAAATGTGTAATAATAAGGATCATACAAAAATTAAAGACTTTCCATTAGTTGACACTGTCATAAGAAATAATATTTCTCATGTTATATTTTTGCTTGATCTCCTTACTAGTTCCATAAATGAAAAGACAATTAACTAGATGATATATGTTAAACTAGAACTGGTTTAGGATATAATAATGACGTGGATCAACAACCTACAATGCCTTTGAAAAATTTACTAGGGAGTTAAACGAGAAAAGTGAAAACCTAGGTAAGGCTCTAATAATTTGTCCTACCAAGAATCAACTCTTGTAAGAGAAAATTAAGGTTCTTGATTGATAACCAATAGGAGATAAGACTTGGTTCCAAGGGAATGATGCTCATAAAATCTGTGTGTGGATCGTGGATCCTTAGCTTTAACAAAAGATTATAACTTTTGTGCGGAAAGTAAAGCTAAGAACAAGTAAACAATAACTCCATAACGATTGTTGATTTGATTTCTCGTAGGGCTTACATCTATTAGGCAAACACACAGTTCTCAGTTTTTCCTAAACTCTCTTAACTATTGCTTATGTCCTAAATCAAAATGAACTATCTCTCAACACTACCAAAAACAACGTTTAAAGTAAATAAACTACGATATTTATAATATGAAATAATCACCGAGAACTAATTACCAAAAAGCTTGATTAAAATAATAAATAAACTATTAAATCCTATCTAACTGATTACAATAACAAACTCGCTTCAACAAACAAGATCCCGAATCTGGTTGTTCTTCGCGTATCAAATCTTCTCCTTTATAGCACCTTATAAGATATTTTCCATTTATACGCACTCGGTCCCCTTTAGTGAATTTGGTTCCCTTGAGCATGTCCTTGTTGCATAGTGCTTTAGTTCTTTAGCGCTCGGTTCCTCACTCTCTTTACCCGGTTCCCTCCTTTGGCGTTCGGTTACCTTGCTCCTGGTTAAGCACGTTAAGCGCTATACTTCTCTCTGGACTCGCTCTTTTATCTTTAGATCAGCTCGTTGCTTTCCATGCGTAAACCACTTAAGTAAATCGAAGGACAATTATTTCCTGCGATATCTCACTCAATAAACATATTAGTATATAAGGCCGTTTGTTGTCATTAAAACTGAGGCATTATTAGTTGTATGAACTAAGAGTCTAGTTCATATAACCAACAATTTCCCCCTTTTTAATGATGACAAATATAGAATCCTGGCATAGGTATAGAGTTGAGCCAGAGAAGAGATGAGGAGGAAGTAGCTTTCATTCTCCCTTAATCAATGAACAAGTAGCACTCATCGCCCTTTAACTTATCATAGGTACTAGTTCCCCATAAATTAAATAATTCATAGGCCTGTAATATTCCCCCTTTTGACATCATGTAAATACGTGTGCTTAATATTAATCAAAGGAAAATAAGAGTAGTACGTGCATGCCATCTAGAGGAATGATTAAGTGATGCAAGAGAAAACAAAGAAAGTCAAGCCCTATCTTAGTACGTTCTAGAGCAAGAAGATAAGTGAACCAAGATCTACGCTGAGGGACTGGCTTATAAGCACGAATCATATCTTGGGGGCTTGATCATATGGTTAAGAAGCGATCATCACACATATATATAAAGGCTTGAAAATGGAGAGCATGCATATGGATCAAATTTTAGCAAGCAATAGAACCATCCTAGAAGGGCCTAATCAAGCGTTTATCATTTAGCATCACACAGAGCATGCGAAGGATGTATACCTTGTAACAGTGCATGCTAGGTTCACGCACGTATTAGTCCTAATTTCCCAATATTAAAGGAAGCAAAATTTTAGACAAGATCAAGGGAAGAGGCTTACATTGTGGGACATGCTTAATGAAGGGGGATCAATCCCAAGTGAAGTCTGGGTTTGAATAATTGTTCCTTGATTAAGGCCTTCGTGAAAATATCTTCTATTTGATCCTCAGTCATGCAATGGGTGAGCTCTATGTGCTTCTTCTCCACATTGTCTGAAAGGAAGTCATGACACACGTCAATATGCTTAGTTCGAGAATGATGCACAAGGTATTTGAGATATTAATCGCGCTAGTGTTGTCACACCCTATTTCAATTGAGCCCATTGAAATACCGTAGTCCTTGATTGAGACATAGATGTTGAGCACAACAAGAAGCAGTTGCTATGTATTGTGCCTCAGTGGTAGACACAACTACTAAAATTTTCTTGCCAGAGCGCCAACAAACAAGGGAAGGGCCTAGGAATTGTGTCATTCCTGAGGTGCTCTTTTGATCAACGATATTACCTGCATAGTCAGCATCTGTGTATCCAACAAGGGTAAATCGCAGTTCTTAGGGTACCATAAACACTAATTGTGAATCCCTTTTATGTAGGGAAAGATTCGCTTGATGATAGATACATGCGAATCCCTTGGATCAGATTGAAATTGTGCACAAAGACTCATTATAAAAACAATATCAGGACTAGAGGCAGTTAGGTACATCAAGGATCCTACCATACCTCTATAGAGTTTTTTGTTAGCATTTGGGCCGTTAATATCAACATCGAGCTTAGTTCCTGTCGACACTGGAGTGTAAAGGGGCGTGCTATTGGTGGTCCCAAACTTCTTGATGAGTACCCTTAGGTACTTTTGTTGATGGATTTGAATACCTTGAACCTTTTGCACTACTTGAAGGCCGAGAAAGAAGTTGAGTTCCCCAATCATGCTCATGTTGAACTTGCTGCTCTTGACATCTTTGAATTTCTCTACAAGCGACATGTTAGTGGAGGAAAAAATAATGTCATCTACATATACATGAACCACTAGGATGTCGCACTTAAGTTCCTGGATGAAGAGCGTCTTGTTAATTGTCCCCCTTTTGTAGTTGTTTCCGAGGATCTACTCGGAGAGACAATCATACCATGCCCTTGGTACTTGCTTCAATCCATACAGTGCTTTGTCCAAAAAATACACGTGCTCATGGTGTTTTGAATCCTC
Source organism: Phyllobates terribilis (assembly GCF_046119375.1). Taxonomy (NCBI): domain Eukaryota; kingdom Metazoa; phylum Chordata; class Amphibia; order Anura; family Dendrobatidae; genus Phyllobates; species Phyllobates terribilis. Next base: position 52,453 of record NW_027367400.1, on the reverse strand, counting down.
GAAGCCTGGGGCCTGCTTAACATAAACTTCTTCATTGAGGACACTAGGAAATCCGTCTTCATATCCATTTGAAATAGTTTGAAGCACTTGTGTGAAGCGAAGGCTATCAAAAGACAAATAGTCTCTAATTGAGTGACTGAAGCATAGGTCTCGCCGTAGTCGATCCTCTCTTGTTGGTTGTACCCTAGTGCTACTAAACACGCTTTGTTCCTTACCACAACTCTTGAGTCATCGAGCTTGTTTGGAAATACCCAGCGACTGCCTATGATGGTGCGATTGGAGGGATTAGGAACTAGTCACCAGACTTGATCCCGCTCAAACTCAAGAAGCTCTTCTTGTATGGATGCCACCCAATTTGGATCAAGGATGGCCTCTTTGATGTTCTTACGTTCAGTGAGTGAGACGAAGGCATTAAACACACATAGGCTGGTCTCAGAGGCGGCTACATCAAGTGCATCAGCGATGGGCTCTGGAGGTGCTAGTTGAGCTACTTGAGAGCGAGTGTGAATTCCAGAGTGGACTGGTGTGATCATATTCTCTGGGGGGCGAGCACCTCTTTGTTGAAAGCCTCTAGTTGGAGGCGCTATGATTTGGACTATGCTTGAATGAGAGGGCCCTTCATTATCACTATCTCTGTCAGGACCTGAGGAAACTTAGGCTATATATGGAGGGGCTAATGGATTCAGGACTTGAGGAGGAGGGGCTCGATAATTTTTGGAAGGTGCTTCGACGAGGGCGACTTCTGGGAATGGATCAGAGGTATTTAACAAAGGAGAGTGGAACGTTCCTTCATCGAACACCACATGTATGCTCTCCTCAAAAGTTCTTGTTCTTTGATTGAACACCTTGTATGCTTTGCTTACTGGGACAAAGTCCATAAAGAAGGCCTCATCACTTTGTGGATCGAATTTGCCCAAGTTGTTTTTCCCATTGTTCATCACATAGCACTTGCACCCAATGACCCTGAAATGAGAGATGCTTGGAGGATATACGTTGATTATGTCGTATGTAGTTTTTCCTAGTGACGGTCATAGAAAGGCTCTATTGGTGATGTAGCACACTGTGTGCACCGCTTCAGCCCATAGTGAGTGGGAGACTCCACTTTTAACTAACATAGTGAGCACCATCTCTAATAGCGTCATATTCTTTCTTTCAACTACTCCATTCTATTGTGGAGTCCTAGGGGTTGAGAAGTTGTGAGTTATTCCCCTTTCAATACAGTAGCTGAACATATCACCATTCTAAAATTCAGTTCCATGGTCTAATCTTATAGAGTGCACCTTTAGTGATAAGGAATTCTCATGTAAGGCGACTAGCTCGATGAAGTGCAAGAAGGCTTGATCCTTGGAGAGAAGGAATAAGGTCCAAGTGAACCTGGAATAGTCGTCGACGATCACAAAGATATAACGTGCTCCACCAGGGCTTTGAACACGCATTGCCCCAAAAAGGTCCATGTGGAGTAGCTCAAGGGGCTTCTTTGTTGAGATGTCTGGCTTACCTTTGAACGAGCTTCTGACTTGCTTTCCCTTGACACAATTAGCATAGTGTGTCATGTTGTCTATCTTCATGAGAGGTAAGCCTCAGATTAGCTCCTCGCGCGTACCTAGTGTAGCAGATGTAGATTGACGTGGCATAGACGTTGATGTCATAAAGCGGTTTGATATTCTATTGTAGCAAGGTAAAGATGACTCTTTTCGATGTAGCGGGAGTCGAATATATACGCGTTGTTGACTCGCTTCCCCCTTAAAATGATTTCCCCAGTAGCACTTCTAACAAAGCACTTTGAGGTAGTGAAAGTCATGTCGTTTGGTCCCTCATCACAGAGTTGAGCTACGCTTAAGAGATTGTAGCAAAGGATCTCCACAAAGTTCACCATCTGGATCTCTATCTTGTCATTGAGATGTACCTTTCCATGTGTAGTGATTTCTTTAGCTCTCTTGTCACCAAATAATACGCTTCCACCATCATAGTCCTGAAAATTTCGTAGTGTCTGCTTATCTCCAGTCATGTGACATGAGCATCCATTGTCTATGTACCATTTCTTCTCATTGCTCAAGTTTTCCTTCAAATAAGCAATTAAACTTTTGGAACCCATCGAAGCTCAGCTTTTCTGGGTGGATTAGCTTTCTGGTTAGTATTAGGAGAGGGGCTACGATTGAGCCTTTGGCCTTTAGTTGAAGAGGCATGCTCTAAGTATGAAGGATCATTCAAGCTACTCACTCCACTTGTAGTGAGTGTGGGTGACCTGTATGGCCTATTACTTAGCGTTTGCTTCTTCTTGCAATAGTGTATAGTGTGACCATTGTTACCACACAATTTGCACGATTCATTGTATGTCACATAACCATATTTTCCCTTTCCACGTCTAAAGGGCTTTTTATCCTTAATATTAGGATCTATTATGTTTACTACGTTACCTTGGGCTTGGCTCACATACATCTTATGAGCCTTTTTCCCATGAGACCATTAATTGTTATCCCCTAATGGTTGTTCAAGTGCCTTATCCTTTTGCTTTAAGAATTCATTCTTGCTTGTAGAGATTTGAAGGGACTTGTATAAGGTCTCAGACTTCTCACTTAGTTCTCTAGTGAGCTTTTCATTACACCTCGAGCATTTAGAGGAATTTAATTCATATCCTAATCCAGGTCTAGCCCTTACAAAGACAATTTGGTTCACCGTATTCTTATTTATGTATTCTATTTATTCAGTGATCTTACCAAGTATTAGACCTATGTCGCTTTCTACCTTAGACTCTAAGTCCTTTGATGACCCCCCTTGAGATTGCTTACCATTGCAGCCCTCGCAGGATTTCGTCATTAAACTCGTTTCTCTAGATTTTACTAAGGTCTTTTCTTGATTAGCTAGCCTAGTGGACAGATCTAGACACTCACTATGTAGCTCAGTGACTTCCTCACATATTAAGTAATTTGAGATTCTAAAGTTTCAATATCATCAAACAACCCTTCAATCATGTTAATAAGGTCTTTCTTTTCAAACATGTTTAGACGATTAGGAAAGGTGTCAAGAGATTTTACCTCAGAGGCAAGGGCCTCTACATTGGCCATGAAACATTGGCCTTGGAATCCTTCATAAAGGTCAGCTTCATCATCTTCTTCTCCCCATGATGAGAAGAGATCCTTCTTTTTAGTGGATTCTACATTTGGATTGGTGCACGTCTTAGCAAGATGACCCCTCTACTGGTAATTGTAGCATGTGTACTCCTTGAGATCATGCTTAGCTGAAGATGATGACTCTACTGGTCCAGCTCTTTTATTAAACCACTTCTTTCCCATCTTTGTCATGAGAGCGACTTCTGTATCATCGTCCTTATCCTCTTCACGATCATTGATGTCCATCTTCTCAAGAATCTTTCTAAGCTTTAGCTCTATTTCAGTAGCTTCTTTTACTTGTAAGCCCTTTAGCGAATTAGCGTTCTCTTGATCGAAGAACTTGCAAAATATGTCAACTACTTGAAACTTCTTGCAGTATAGAGACATGAGAGCTATTCTACGAGTGGACTCGAATTTATTGCCCATTGCGTAGATGACAGCTAGTGTCTGCTCTGAAGAAGGAATGGTTACGCCATAGGTAGTCAATTTGTTGATCAGAATTGTGAAGCGCGACTGGCAGGCTGACACACTTTCACCAGAGAGTTGTTTGAAAGATTCAAACTCCCTTTAAAGCGTAAATTTTTGGGTATCCTTCTGGTCTTCGCTCCCTCTATGTATGGAGATGATAGCTTCACACATGTCTTCGCCCGTTTGTATGCAAATGACTTTGTAAATGTCTGTACGGGTGAGTCCCACACAGAATCAGTTGTCGAGCTTTTGAGTTCTTATCCATCTTGGCATAGTGCTCTGGTTGTCAATCCGTTCGTTGATTCAACTCTCTATAATTTACCAACATTGGTAGTCTTGGGTTTGAATGAACGTCGCGTGCACTCCCAATCACCAATCACTTCTCCTTCTCGAAGCTGGTGAGGCTTGTTGAGGGACATGCCGAGGTTGAATTCTTAGTTCTTCATTGTCATATTATAATTGGAACTTGCTCTGATACCAATTGTGGGTCATGGAGCCTTGGCTTTAACTAAAGATTATAACTTTTATGCGGAAGTAAAGCTAAGAACAAGTAAACAATAATTCCAAAACGATTGTTGATATGATTTCTCGTAGGCTTATAACTATTAGGTGAACACACAGTTCACAATTTCTTCCTAAACTCTCCTAACTATTGCCTAAGTCCTAAATCAAAATGAACCATGTCTCAGCACTTTCAACAACAACGTTTAATGAAGATAAACTACTCTATTTAGACTATGGCATAATCACCAAGAACTAATTACCAAAAAGCTTGATTAAAACAATAAATAAACTATTAATTCCTAACTAACTGGTTACAATAAAAAATTCGCTTCAACAAACAAGATCCCGAATCTGGTTGTTCGTCGCGTATAAAATCTTCCCCTTTATAGAGCCTTATAAGATATCTTCCATTTATACGCACGAAGACTCAACTTCGTTATGCCTATTCCTATTCTGTTTTTTTGTTTGCCTATTTAAAGAGAAAAGCCATCCTGTTATTCATATTAGGGGGATGCGGAGTTTCTGCTAAGTTAAAGAACATCTATATGGTGGTTCAAGATAAAAAAATAGACCACATTTATGTACAAAATTAAACTGAAAGGTGTCATATAATAGTCTTCTCCAGGTTTTTTCAATAGATATATAGTAAAAGGAAATAAAAAGAGTAGTATCAAACATATTTTTTTTATGGCGAACGCTAATTAAGTTAGTTCTACATTTCTTGAACTTAGTATATATTGTTCCCTTGAGCGCGTCCTTCTTGCATAGTGATTTAGTTCTTTAGCGCTCGGTTCCTCACTCTCTTTACTCATTTACCTAATATGGCGTTCCGTTCCCTTGCTCCTGGTTAAGCGTGTTAAGCGCTATACTTCTTGTTGGACTTGCTCTTGTATCTTTACTTCAACTCGTTGCTTTCCATGCGTAAACCACCTATGTAACTTGAAGGCCTATTGTTTTCCTGCGATATCTCACTCAATAAACATATTAGTATATAAGGTTGTTTGTTATCATTTAAACTGAGGAATTATTAGTTGTATGAACTAAGAGGCTAGTTCATATAACCAACACTATGTGAATCAACCAAAAGGTAACAATGTGCATAGAAATGAATTTGAGAAACAAAAATAGGTTAACCCCTTTCATCTTGGGAAAGGATGTACGGATATGTTCAACACAATAAGTGGTTTCATTCTTACGCAAACAATGGTTATACAACTCATGAGTGTATGAAAAATCAATATCTTGATGCCAAACCTCCTACTCTAGGAGAACTAAAACTAAGAATACAAAAGTTAGTAATTTGAAAAATTACTTAAAGGACTCCTATGATGCTAACCCCTCTTCAAGTAGTCCTCAATCCCAACGGAACCTTACCTCTAAAACTCTAATAAGGAAAAATGTCACTGGTTCCAAATACCTAACTTTCTTGTGCAACACGAAGTGAAAATTGCTGGCAAATGGTATGTAGACATTGGATGTTCATGTCATATGACCGGTAACAAGAGAATTATGTCTTGACATCAAAAGGCAAGTGGAGGAATGATTTCACTCAGAGACAAAAGCAAGGGAACTATCATTGGCCTTAGAACCGTCGATCTATTTGAATACATCAATATTAGAAATGTCCACATGGTTCATAACCTATTATTCAATCCGTTATGTGTGTCAAAGTTATGGGACCAATGGAAAAATATTGTCTCCATTACCACCAATGACTATTTTGTGACCTCATCATAGAGGATGTACTATTAACAGAAAAAGATTCAAGAACATCTACATTGATGTGTTTCTATTATGTTATGACAAAATTATTATTCTTATCAAATACCCAATACAGAAGTATTAGGTATGTACAAGGTCGATTGCACATAGAATTATAATAGAAAGAAAACTGTATAGCTTTTATGCAAAATTTGAAACAAGGGGTTTTCAGGTTTTGTATGAATGATGAAAATATTTTTTGGTTTTTATTATATGTCAAGAGTATTGTTTTAGTTAACTAATCCGTTTATACATTCTAAGGGTTTCAATCATTGTATTTCTTGTCACCTATCCTTTATTATCCGTATATTACACTTGAATAAGACAAAACCAGAATTCATAAATTCCACTATGTATGCAACTCCCTACTTTAACATGTACACGACTAGAACTGACCCCAGTAATGATTGTACCAAATAATATGTACGAAACTACGGACTGATAAGGAAATACTTAAGAAAACAGAAACTCTATATAAATCTTATTAGTTAAGAAACAAAATATCTTGAACTTAGTTCCTCATTTCCATGGAAACATGAAAAAAGTAAATAAACTCAATTGTTGTAAAACAAACTTCGGAACATCAAAAGTTAGGCTTGTAGGGACAAATGCTCCTTATATAGGAGACAAACTTGACCTAATTCAACCTTAGCAAGAAAAAATATAAAATAATTGTATGTAATCTAATATGATTAACTGAAAAAGGAAATAATGATAGTAAAGTCGGAATCTTCAGGTGAAATGAGAAATGACTAAGAATTATGTTATCTACATGTGGATGTGGAGCATAGAGAATATGGGTGCGGGTCACTGAAGGAAGAAGTCGGTGAAAAATTCTTGTCTTCAATAACTAGTTCAACAGTTATCAAGAATATGATCATCACTCACAGACTCCTAGACGCGGCACCTTTGGACGTGGGGCACCTCCTTTCTTCTGTCAACTTTCCTTCTTCGGAAGCTACACTTCAACTTGCTATATATGGAGACTTGGTAAGTATGTAGCTCTTTCTAAAGATACTCTCTAGTCTTCTCCAAAATGTATGGAAATCCTTAAATGCTAGATAATATCACTCATAGGTTTGGTGATTAAAACTCAACAGTTGTAGATCAAAACTAACATAAATGTTCTTAATCTTCTATATTAATGTATCATGATTTGCTCACATCATACATCTTCAACTCTACGTACTCTCCTCCATATCAGTTGAGTTTTGCATTTGTAGAAGACCACTACAAGCTTTGGCATCAACGACTAGTTCACGCTAGTCTAAATCTTGTCTACAAACTCAATAAGAAGGAATCTGTACGGTTTTGTTAGTTGAGCTTTGACACTCTTATTAAAGCTTAATCTATTTCTCATTGTTTTGATGATAACAAAGTAATATGTTTAATCTCTTAGTGTTTTTATGCTTCCCAGGTTATTGTAATATCTGTTGGGATGCGCTTAAGTCACTTAGAGATGCGCTTCTACTGTTCCCAGTCGCGCTTAACACCAAGCGAAGAAAGCTAGTTTCTCAAGCGGTGTTGAATAATCCCATTCAAGTCCAGAAGTGAGTTTAGTCGAGCTTTTAAGGAATAGAAGATGCGCTTGAATGAAGCCAAGCATGTGTTGTTCACGAGGTTCCACTGAAGCAAAGGCTGCACGCCGTCGTAGAAGAACAAAGCCCAAACGCATGGAAAGGCAGGTAAGCGGGAAGATTCAAATTGTGTGCACAAGTGGTGCGAGAAGGATTTGAAGTCTTTGGGACGCCACTCCCGGGATTGCCAGAATGGAGGGAGTTTGTTGAGCGAGAGTGCAAGGATTGCGTACATGGCGTGAATCAACAACTTGAAGAACAAAACCAAATTGATCCAGCCGTTGATCATCTCTCACAATTTGATCAATACCCACAGATTGATGAGGTGGCAGCTAGTTAAGTCCAAGTTTGTTACACGAAATTAAGAGAGGTTGTATTTTAAGTCGAGTGTATAAATAGTGGACTGTATCTTTCATTCTAAGGGTTATAAAGTGAGGAATTTAGAGAGAAGCTAGAAAGAGCTTAGTGTTGACTCATTTGTAATTGAGAGTGAATTCGAGAGTTGAAGCTAGAGATTGTAACCTTCTTCTATCAATACAAGTAGTGGTGAGTTTTATCCTGAGTCAATTAGTGACTTAGGGTTATAACCATTTGGAAACTCTTGTGTGCAAATCGTAGTGCGCTTTAACTACTTAAAACGCGCTTTATTGTTGTATGACCTCTTCCGCATACAAAAACATTAGTAAATCGATTACTAAGTGTTCTACAAAGGTCAAGCGCATCTCTAAGTATAAAGCGCAATTATATACTTGGAGAAGCGCATCTAAAGCTTAATGAACTTTAGAGACATTGAACAATAGCAGCTTAAAACACGTTTCTACAATCGGTATCAGAGCACTGGTTAGCCAATTTGCACTAATCCTTTTTCTGCAGATTAAAAGGATTCTTAAGAGTTGAACAAATAGCGAGTTTTTAACCTTGGTATTTCTCTCGCGAAGCCCCACGTACTCGTTGAAGGAGAATTAGAAATGGTGGCTTACGATGGACCAAACTATATCCAGCAAACGGACTATCAATGCTGGAAGATCATCAAAAAAGATGATGAGAAGATTGCTAAGAAAGATGACTCCAAATGGGAAGCAAAGGAGTACTAACTAATGGAGAAAAACACCAAAGCGCGTCAGCTCATCCTCAGTGCGCTTTCCAGGAAAGACATTGATCAGGTAATGTCTCTTCCCACTGCTAAAGCGATGTGGACATCCATCATCAACATGCATTCAGGTAGTGAGGACATGAAAGACAACCGAGCTGAACCGTGAATTTTGCTCCATTAAGATGGGTGAAAACGAGCTTGTCTCTGACTACCATTCTCGATGTCAAATTTTATATGACAAAATGCTATCCGCTAGAATGGAAAAGAAAGCATGGGAGTACTCAATGGCATTTATCCATGGGGTGAATTCCAAGTATGCTACTCTCAAGAAAATTCTTCTCCAATCCAAGGAGACACGAGAATTGCCTATCTCTGTGCTTGCAGGGAAATTCAAGGTACAAGAGATCAAGAACAACGAGGAGAAACACTCAGAACGAGAAACCAAGGGCATGGCTCTCAAGCTCTCTCGCATTCTCAAGAAATTAGAGAATTATGATGAGGGAGACGATGATGATGATAGAGATGTCGCCATGATGACCAAGCTCGTGAAGAAGTTCTTTATTAGACAACGCGGCCTCAAGCGCGATCCAGCAGCCAAGCAGCATGACATTAGGGACTTCACATGCTTCAATTGCAATGAGAAGGGACATCTTTCCAAAGCATGTCCTCATCCAAAGGTGAATCCAAGCTCGAGCTCCAACAAGCAGCCCCCTAAACAAGAGTTTGTCACGCTTTGAGGAGAATCAGATGACGATTCTTAAGATGGAGTGCAAGTCGACGTGTGCTTGATGGCTGGTGCTGGATCTGACTCAGACTCTGGCTCTGAGATAGTGGTAGCTGATCTAAACCTTGACATATTGCCTAAGCACAATCTTATTTGTCTCTTAAGAGAACTTATGATTCAACACAAGTATCCAACAACTGAAGCTAGAGAACAGCTGGGTGAACTCAACAGTACTAAGGAAGAACTAGTTGAGCTTTCCAAGCGTTTGCATGACAAGCCCACTCTCCTGTCTAAATCTTGTGAGGGATGTCATGAAAACGGGTTGGAAAGAAACTCTAACTAAACTAAGGACGTAAAGCTCAATCAGATCATATCAAAGCTTGACGTTCTTACTAAGCTAGTAGAAGCAAAGTTTGTCTCTCAAACAGCCATTGTGAAAGATAGACCTGGATTGGGCTATGACCCCCACGAGTCTTCCTCTTCCACCAGCTTTAATCAAACAAATGAATACTTTGAAAGATGTAAATCATTTGAACAAGACTTGACTGCCTACAAGAGTGAAAACTCTCATTTGAAAAGTAGAATCAAGGTTCAAAAGGAACAACCTTCAGAAACCAAAGAATGGTTTCATGCAGAAAAAGTGCACCACTTATATCTGCAACAAGCGCGTACCCCTGCTCAGCCTATGAAACATGAGAAGAAAGAACCATTTCGAATAGGAAAGGGCAAGTATGGTTACGTGATAGGTAACCATTACTGCACCTTTTGTGGTAAGAATGGACATGATAGGCGTGAGTGTGAGGATCTGAAAGTCCTACAAAACAGGACCTATAAGCCAATGGCTAAATCTAAGGGCAAGCGCAGACGTTATCGATATTCATAGGTTGAGAACGGTTGCGCTTCAGCACACAAAGGTGTGCTTCATGAAGCGAGACCTCATATTGTGCTCGACCTAAACGATCCTAGTTATTATGAGCCAGTTCAAAAGACTAGCTCATCAATAGCTATGTCTAATGTTACCACGAAGCACAAGCTTCGATGGGAGATCAAAGCTTGATCTCTACTTTTGCAGGTTGGAATGAGAAGTAGGCGGTACATCGACAGCGGTTGCTCGTGTCACATGAGGGGTGATCCACAGTTACTACTTTCATTCCAAGCTAAGGAAGGAGGCAGCGTCTCCTTCAGTGACAAAAAGCAACGGAAGATCATTGGTAGAGGAAACGCACATCTCAACAAGTGCATTCAAATAGGAGATGTGAACTTTGTAGAGAACCTTCGGTTCAATCTACTGAGTGTAGCTCAATTATGCGACAAAGGAGGAGACAAGGTATGGTTTAGCACAAGTGAATGTGCAGTGGTCTTCCTGAACAAGAGGTGCTTCTAAAGGGCAAGTGCGTAGATAATACTTACCTCTTTGACTACTCCTACACTCCTAAGTGCAACCTATGTCTAGCTATACTCTATGAGACGACCAGTCATTGGCACAAGACAATGGGACACGCTAGTCTACATCTACTCAACAAGTTGTAGTCCAAAGATCTGGTTCGTGGTCCTCCTCGCAAAAAGGTGGAATCCATGACTTCATGCTCAGATTTCTCTAAGGCTAAAGCAACTCGTAGGTCCCTTCCTTCGATCAAGGTAGTGTAGACCAAAGCTCCCCTTGAGCTTCTCCACATGGACATATGTGGACCACTACGTACTCAGAGTAAAGGAGGTAATCACTTCATTTATGTTACAGTTGATGGCTACTCTCGCTATACCTGGATTCTTTTCTTAAAACACAAGAGTGAAACCTTCGAACAGTTAGAATCGTGTTTGTTAAAAAAGATCCAAGACCTCATTCTACAAGCAACCTTGAATCAACACTTAGGGCATGATTTGGAACCCATTTCTTCTACACTTCAGGCATGTGAAATAAGTGCTCATCCCCAACATATCCAATGAATAAAGCCAAGCCATTGGAGGACTTCAACATGGATGCATTTGGTGTTTTTGTGCAACTATCACAACTAGACACTTAGCTGGCTAAGTTGTCTAGATGTTACGTTTTCACCCTCTTCCCTAACTATTTTGTGGAACTTATCTTAGGGTAATTTGGTCCTTATTTGAGTTATTTTCAGGTGTCAAAAGGCCGGGTTCAACATAGGTATAAAAGACTAAAGTTAACCTTCACAAAGGGCCTTTGATTGAATTGATGTTGTAGAGAGTAAAAATCCTCCTAGTTTCTCAAGGGCCACCTTTGTTAGTTTGAGCAGAGCTACCAAAAAGCTTACGTTGCCTATTTCATCTTGTTTATGTAACTGATTGTGTAAGTGTAGAATCGTGTTTGTTAAGCCACTATTGTTCTATGTCTCTAAGGTTCATTAAGCCTTAGATGCGGTTTACAAGTATTGAATTGCGCTTTAGCACTTGTAGATGCGCTTGACTAGTTTAGAACACTTAGTAATTAATTTACTAAGGTCCTTAAACACGGAATAGGCCAGACAAAAATGAGAGCGCGCTTTAAGCTTTTAAAGCGCACTATATTTGCACAAACAGAGTTCCAAAAGGTGAGAACCCTAAGTCACTAGTTGACTCGGAATAAAACTCACCACTATGTTGTATTAATAGAAGAATGATTACAACTCTAGATTCAATCACTTTGAAGCTCACTCGTAACTCTCTTCTACAATACTGAGTTCAGCTCTAAGAACAAAGGCACTTCAACTCTCTCTGATTACAAATGAGTAAACAACTTAAGCTCTCTCTATAATTCTCTCACTTTGTAATCCTTAGAGTGTATGCCACAGTCCACTATTTATACACAAACTTAAGATACAACAACTTAATTTTGTGTAACAAACTTAGACTTAGCAAGCTGCCACCTCATCAATCCGTGCGCCTTGATCAATTGACCAGAAGTAATCAACCACTTGGATTAATTTGGTTTTGTTCTTCCACTTATTGATCCACGCCACATCAGCGATCCGTGTCCCCTGCGCTAACTAACTTCCTCCACGCTGGCGATCCCTGGGTATTGCGTCACAAAGAACTTCAAGCTGTTCTCGCACCTCTTGTGCAATTAACTTGAATTCTCTCGCTCACTAGCCTTCCCTGTGATTTGGTAGTTTTATTCTGCGACAGTGTACACCCTAAGCTATGGTGGAACCTCGTGGTCAACACTTCTTCAGCTTCATTCAAGCGCATCTTCTATGCATTAGAAGCTCGATTAACTAACTTCTGAACTTGAATGGGATTATTAAACACCGCTTGCAAAACTTACTTTCTCCGCTTGGTGTTAAGCGCAACTGAGAACAGTTGAAGCGCATCTCTACGTGGCGTAAGCGCATCCAGACAGATATAACAATAACCTGGGAAGCTTAAAAACACTAAGAGATTAAACATATTAGTTTGTTATTATCAAAACAAAGAGAAATAAATTGAGCTTTAATATAACTACCAAAGCTCAACTAACAATTTCCCCCTTTTTGATGATGACAAACCATTAACAGGTAAGCTCATAAAACTTTATGTTATGATCAAAATGAAGACAATAAAAAACAAGTGAATCATATATTCAGATTCGGAATTAGTTCAATGTACCTAACCAAGTACTTAACCTACAGGTTTCAAATTCCTCGTGAGTTCAAGCATGGTCTTAAACTTTCCCCTTAATCAAAGAAGAATCTGGACACCTATTTTCTTTCCCCTTTTGACATCATCGAAAAACTCAAGCTCAATCATACAGTAAGAAAGAAAGGAGGTTGCGCTTTCTAGCTAAGAAATCAAACTACCAAGTATAGCGAACGAAAATCAAGTCAAGTATCAAAGAGCAAGTTAGCGAAGCTATCAAAGTTATAAAAGCCAAAACATACTACATTATCATTCATAAGTAACTGCCACAAAAAGGATAGGATACCTAGGGATATAATTCATAACAAGCACATACAAGGTAGAGAATAGGAAAAAACAAGAACAACAACACCACAACAACTTAACGCTTTTCATCTACCGCTATCATCAACTGGAAAACACGGTCAAATGAGGACTGCACCGACGCCATAAACTTCTCAACTGTCTCACAGAGATCAGACCAGCGCTTCTCCACTCGCTCATGATGCGCTTCAAGTGCTGCAACTACACCCTGTAAGTCTGTGGAAGCAGAAGGAGGGCGAGCGCGAGGACTTAACTCGAACCGCGAGCTTGAAGGATGTGGAGCTTCAGGTTTAGGGAGGAGGATACCGCATATGGCGTCTGAAGTAAGAAATGTAGAGCAGTCATAGTCGGCGAGTGCACTGTCGTACAGACTGTCGGCCTTGAGCATCTTACAGATTAGATGAGGAAAAGGTAGAGGTCCTGAAGTAGCAGCGCGACAAAGGACAAGATGGCTCATCATTATGTGGGCTGTATTGACTACCTGATTGGAGATCACAACGGCCATGATGCAACAGTCAGCTATTGTGACTTTCTCTCTGTCGTAATCCCTCGGAGTTATGTTGGTGATGATGAAGTGATGAAGTAGTCTACGTCTCGGCTTCAGCATGTCAATGGTAAGGGTGCGCTGTGGTACATTCGGTCCAAATACCGCTTCTTTGAGTTGCTTAGCGCCAGCTGGCCAGTTCTTCTTGTAGAGGCGGCCAAATCCATTAGACTGTCCAGTCAGCCCGATCGCCTTCGCCAAGTCCTTCAGAAAGAAGGTTTCCCTTGAATTCCCTCTCCAGTTGAACCATACCTGACTATACTTGGGATTCGAAGGCTGATACTCCATGGTTGCGTAAAACTGGTACACCATAGAATCCTTACACCTGGCTTGCTCAGTTTCCAGCTTTTTCCAACCTTGAAAACTTTGCCACGTCGAGAAGCGCGAAATATGCGAGGACTCGTGTAGCTCGGAGAGGAGATCAGAGGTGACAATTTCAGGAAACAGAAATGAGCGCTTGGCAATACCTGGTGGGACTGGAGGGAATTCATTTGCACCAATTACCTTGGCACGCTTTGAGCGAGTAGAGGTTCCACGTTCAGGGACAACCTCTGGAGGCGGAGAGTCGTGCTCAGAACCGTCTGAGGATTCGATTTCTTCTGGAGGAGGAGTGAGATGGGCCTTGGGCGCTTCTTCTTTTGACGACGAAGCGTATCACTCTGTCTATCAGGGCGCTGAGTCATCAGAGGAAGAGGAGAGTCTGTCTCTAAGCGTGCTTGAATACGGTAATCAGCATCTTCATCTGAATCTGAAGGAATACCTGCTATCAGATCCTTGGGCGACATGAGAGACTGAGTACCTGGACATGTTTGAGCGCCAGGTCTGGAGGGAGTCTCTATCGCCATAATAGCTTTACCCTTGGTCGGGGTAGATAGTGGAATGTCGTGATGAGAAGCTCCTGTGGTGTGAGCGAACTCTTTCTCAACGTCGTACCCAGTGAACTCAAGATCTTTAGCAGTAAGTGAGAAGTCCACCTTTGGGTCATGTGAGAATAGGGGAGCTTCTGGGGCAGGAGGCTCTTTACTGGGGCTAAGGCCTTCTGTGGTGGTTTGGTCTTTAGTCGAGGGTTCTGGGGCAGAGGTGTGTGTTTGGATAGGCTCATTTTGAGGAGCTGGGATTGTGATGGATGGAGTGGATGTGCAAGACTGAGTCTGTAAGAGTGACTCAATCTTCTCTCTGGTAGCTGGGTCGAGGGCATCTAGGTTGACGTTCTCCATTGAATGTGAAGTAGTGAAGGAGAGGAAGCTTGAGTGGAGTTTAAGAGATAGAGAGAGAGAGGCAAGAGGTAGATAACAAGGTAAGCGAAAAATGGAGCAAGTACCTGGTATTTATGCGCTCGACCTCCACTCTCAACTGTTCAAGCGAGCAATAAAAAATAACGGCAAAAAAGTACCAACGGTCCACTAAAATCTCTGATTAGATGCTCTAGACTCCCAACGTTAAAAAAATATCCGTTAAACGCATAAAGCAAAAAGTAGTCGTTGAATAGATCCAATGAATGTAGTCGTTGCTTCACAATTAAGCAAACCCGGATATTCTGAACACAACACGCTGAAGTGCGCTTTTAAGAGCTATGAAGCTCAACCAAAAAAAACTGAAGGCGTGTGAAGCTCAACTGAATACCACTGATCAAAACTTTGATGTTCCAGAAAACTGACTTGAAGCGTTAGGTGAAGCCGTGTGATGTCAAGTTTAACTTACAACCACAACGTAATGCAAGTAATGAATAGGAAGATGCACATTTCATATTGGGGACATTAGAGCATTCAATCACTCAAGTTGATGTGGACGTATGTGCATATACATGTAATATGGTAATTGGGCTTTATGTCACCAAATGAATACTTCTCATTTGTGGAGTTCAAATAAGGGTAATAGAAGCATAACATCTGGTCAAGCTTAGGACACCTATGCAATGGATCATTTCTTTCGCATGTAATAGGGTAGAAGACGATCACCATTGTCATGTTTTGGCAAAGAAGAGCATGTAATGACTATGATTATAATAGATCAAGCTAAGCAAGTAAGACAACTTCAATAGTAATTCATCTTAATGAACAACTATAGAGCAAGAATGACTCAGAGCTATCAAGCGCAAGCTACCATAGTTCGTACCTTGATATTGAGCATGCTAGTTCTAGTCAATGAAGGGAAATACTTACAGTGCCATAGCCTCAAAGCTAATGGAGTCGCATGAAGCCAAGCTAAACTCGAAGGTTTAAGAATACCTATCGATTAAGCGCCTTAGTAAAAATAACTGCTAATTGCCCTTCTGAAGATACATGAATGAGCTCGATGTTCTTGCGCTCCACATGATCACGAAGAAAGTGGTGGCGTACATCGATGTGCTTTGTTCTTGTATGATCAACTGGGTTCTTTGACACACATATTGCGCTGGTATTATCACAATAGATAGTAATGGTGTTGAGATTAAAACCATAGTTAACGAGTTGTTGCTTTATCCACTATATTTGAGCACAACATTGCGCTGCGGCTATGTACTTTGTTTCTGTCGTTGAAAGCGCAAAACAATTCTATTTCTTGGATCCCCATGAGACTAAGTAAGGGCCAAGGAACTGTGCCATGCCACTAGTGCTCTTTCTATCAGATAAATAACCTGCAAAATTTGCATCGGTGTAGCCAACAATAGAAAGACCGCCCCATTTGGAATACCAAAGGAAAAGATCATCAGTCCCTTTAAATACCTGAATATGCGTTTTACGTGTAAAAGATGAGAAGCGCGAGGGTCTGACTGAGATCGAGCACAAACACTAACAACAAAAACAATATTAGGACGTGAAGATGTTAAATACACCAGGGAACCAACCATACCTCAATACATAGTTTCATCTACCTTCTTAGCCATAAGGTATTTATCCAGCTTTGTAGTGGTTGAGAGGGGAGTAGGACAAGGTTTGGAGTTCTCCATTTGATATTTCTTTAGAAGCTCTTTGATGTATTTCTATTGATGTATCTCAATGCCTTCATCCATTTGGTTAAGTTGAAGCCCGAGGAAGTACTTGAGCTCACCAATTATGCTCATACTAAACTTGAGGCTCATGGTGTTCTTGAAATCCTCTACAAGCTGCATGTTAGTTGAACCAAATATGATATCATCTACATAAATTTGAACAATGAGAATATCACCCTTAACTTCCTTGATAAAGAGAGCTTTGTCCACTAAACCTCTCTTGTAGTCGTTTTCCAAGAGATACTTCGATATACAATCATACCAAGCGCGAGGGGCTTGCTTCAGTCCATATAGCGCTTTGCCTAGGAAGTACACGTGGTCAGGATAAAATGGATCTTCAAATCATGGTGGTTGTTTGACATACACTTCCTCATTAAGATTACCATTAAGGAAGGTTGTCTTGACATCCATTTGATACAGCTTGAATCCTTTGTGTGCGGCGTAGGCTATCAACAGTCGAATTGCCTCTAGTCGAGCTACTGGTGCGTACGTCTCATCGTAGTCAATGCCTTCTTGTAAATTGTATCCTTGTGCAACAAGTCAAGCTTTGTTACGTACCACAGCTCTATTATCATCCAGTTTGTTCCTGAATACCCAGCGCGTGCCAATTATGCTTCTATCACCTGGCCTGGGTACTAGACGCCAAACTTGGTTGCGCTTGAACTCCTCTAGTTCTTCTTGCATGACAATTATCCAGTCTAGATCTTTAAGCGCGACTTGTATGGACTTTGGTTCCTGTAAATAGACAAAAGCACTACAAGCAAGCAAGTTACGAATGATAGAGCGAGTTTGGGTAGCTTTTTTATATTGAGATATGATCGCTGGAACTGGATGGGAGTTCATCTATTGATAATGACGCACTGTGACCTTTGTATTGTCTGGCAGCTTCATCGTTGTGGTCTTGGACAAGCTTCTACTACCACCAGAATGGTCACTAGGTCCCGCTTGAGGACTTCCAGGTTGCGCTTGACCATTGCTAGACCCCGCTTGAGAGCTAGAAGATTGAGCAAAAGTAATTGAGGGTGTTACCTGACTTGGAGATAAAGGTGAAGGTGGAGCTGGATCTTCAATTGATGGTTTACTTCCTTGATCTATATTCTGAGTGTTGTCCTCTGGAGTTGCTTCTTCACTTGGAATGCTAGCTTCTGTGGCCAAAGGCTGAGAAGCGCATCCTCCACCATCATCATCGTCTCTTCCCACACCTGTAGAAGGGGTAGAAGGTTGCGCTTGAGGTCTGGGAGGAGAAGATGGAGGCAGATCATGGCAAGCGAATGGATCATCGTTGATTTCTGGTACGCTATCGAGCTCTCCTTCATCAAATTTCACATGGATGCTATCTTCTTCACTCTGAGTTCTCAGGTTGAGCACTCTATACCCCTGGCTAGTAGAAGCATATCCAAGGAAGATAGCCTCGTCATTCCTAGCATCAAACTTACCCAAGAGATCTCTCTTATTGTTATTGACGTAGCACTTGCAACCAAACACCCTTAGGTGAGAGATATTTGGTGTACGCCCTTTGAGCAATTCATATGGGGTTTTCTCTAGAATTGACCTTAAGAAGGCACGGTTAGAAATGTAACATGTTGTGCTCACAGCTTGTGCCCAATAGTATGAAGCGACACCACTATAGAATAGCATTGTGTGTGCCATCTCTTGTAGAGTCCTATTCTTGCGCTCAACCACACCATTTTGCTCAGGGGTTCTAGGTGTAGAGAAGTTATGATCTATACCCCTTTTCTCACAAAATGATAGGAATTCACCATTCTTGAATTCAGTTCCATTATCAGAACGAATTGAACAAATGGGGAGCCCTAGCTTCTTTTCCAGTAAAAGCGCAAGAGTTTGAAACTTTTCGAAGGTTTCGCTCTTGTGTTTTAAGAAAAGAGTCCAGGTATAGTGAGAATAATCATAAACTATAACAAAAATGTAGCGATTACCTCCTTTACTCTAAGTGCGTAGTGGTCCACATAAGTCCATGTGGAGAAGCTCAAGTGGAGCTTTGGTCTGCACTACCTTGATAGAGGGAAAGGAGCTACGAGTCGCTTTAGCTTTGGAGCAATCTGAGCATGAAGTCATGATTTCCACCTTGATGAGAGGAAGACCAAGAACCAGATCATTGGACTGCAACTTGCTGAGTAGATGTAGACTTGCCTGTCCCATTATCTTGTGCCAAAGATTGGTCGTCTCAACGAGTGTACCTAGACATAGTTTGCGCTTAGGAGAGAAGGAGTTGTCGAAGAGGTAAGTTTTATCTATGCGCTTGCCCTTTAGAAGAACCTCTTGTTCAGGACTGACCACTGCACATTCAGTTGTACTAAACCATAACTTATTACCTTCTTGGTCGCATAGTTGAGCTACACTCAGTAGATTGAACCGAAGGTTCTCTACTAAGTTCACATCTCCTATTTGAATGGCTTTGTTGAGATGCGCTTGTCCTTTAGCAATGATCTTCCCTTGCTTTTTGTCACCGAAGGAGACGCTGCCTCCTTCCTTATCTTGGAATGAAAGTAGTGACTGTGGATCACCCATCATGTGACACGAGCAACCGCTGTTGATGTAGCACCTACTTTTCATCCCAACCTGCAAAAGTAGAGATCAAGCTTTGATCTCCCATCGAAGCTTGCACTTCGTGGGAGCATTAGACATAGCTATTGCTGAGCTAGTCTTTTGAACCGACTCATAATAGCTAGGATCATTCATATCTAACACAATATGAGGTCTCGCTTCACGAAGCGCACCTCTGTGTTCAGAAGCACAACCGTTCTCAACAGGTGAATGTTGATCTCGTCTACGCTTGCCCTTAAGTTTAGCTATTGTCTTATAGGGTTTGTTCGTGAGGACTTTTAGATCCTCACACTCACGCCTATCATGTCCATTTTTACCACAAAAAGTGCAGTAATGGTTACCTCTCACGTAACCATACTTGCCTTTTCCTGGTCTAAATGGTGCTTTCTTCTCAAGTTTCATAGGCTGAGCTGGGGTACGCGCTTGCTTCACATAAAAGTGATGCGCTTTTTCCCCATGAAACCACTCTTTGGTTTCTAAAGGTTGTTCGTCAAGTACCTTCATTCTGCTGTTCAAATGACAGTTTTCACTCTTGTAGGCAGTTAGGTCTTGTTCAAGTGACTTACATTTTTCCAGATATTCACTTGTTTGAGGAAAGCTAGAGGAAGAAGAAGACTCCTAGGGGTCATAGCCCAATGAAGGTCTAGCTTTCACAAAGGCTATTTGAGGGACAGACTTTGCTTCTACTAGCTTGGTAAAAACATCAAGCCTTGATATGATCTGACCAAGCTTAACATCCTTAGTTGAGTCAGAGTTTCTTTCCAACCCATTTCCATGACAACGCTAACAAGATTTAGAGAGAAGGGTGGGTTTGTCATGCAAACGCTTGGAAAGCTCAACCAATTCTTCCTTAGCATTATTGAGTTCAACCAGTTGTTCTCTAGCATCAGTTGCTAGAGACTTATGTTGAACCATAAGCTCTCTTAAGAGACAAATAAGATTGCGCTTGGGCAAAATGTCAAGGTTTAGATCAGCTACCTCTATCTCTGAGCCAGAATCTGAGTCTAATCCAGCGCCAGCCATTAAGCACATGTCAGCTTGCGCTCCATCTTCTGAGTCATCATCAGATTCTTCCCAAAGCGTGACAAACGCTTGTTTAGGGGGCTGCGTGTTGGAGTTGGAGCTTGGATTCACCTTTGGATGAGGACACGCTTTAGCGAGGTGTCCCTTCTCGTTGCAACTGAAGCAAGGGAAATCCCTGACGTTGCGCAGCTTGGCTGCTCGATCGCGCTTCAGGCCACCTTGTCTCTTGATGAATTTCTTCACGAGCTTAGTCATCATGGCGACATCTCTATCATCATCATCGTCTCGTTCGTCATCATTCTCAAATTTCTCGAGAACGCGTGAGAGCTTGAGCGCCATGCCCTTGGTTTCTCGTTCTGAGTGCTTCTCTTCGTTGTTCTTGATCTCTTGAACTTTAAATTTCCTAGCAAGAACAGAGATAGGCAATTCTCGAGTCTCCTTAGATTGGAGAAGAATCTTCTTGAGAGTTACATACATGGAATTCACCCCATGGATGAATGCCATAGAATACTCCAAAGATTTCTTTTCCATTCCAACGGAAAGCATTTTGTCATATAGGATTTGACATCGACAATGATAATCAGATACGAGCTCATTTTCACCCATTTTAATGGAGCAAAATTCGAGGTTAAGCTCAAATAGACGGTTGTCCTTCATGTCCTCACTACCTAAATGCATGTTTATGATGGATGTCCACATCTCTTTGGCAGTGGGGAGTGACATTACTGTTAGTTGAGCTTTAATTTTCTTGTTAAAGCTTAATCTATTTCTCTTTGTTTTGATGATAACAAACTAATATGTTTAATCTCTTAGTGTTTTTAAGCCTTCCAGGTTATTGCTATATCTGTAAGGATACGCTTAAGTCACTTAGAGATGCGCTTGACTGGTCTTAGTCGCGCTTAATGCCAAGCGGAGAAAGTAAGTTTCGCAAATGGTGTTTAATAAATCCATTCAAGACCAAAAAGTAAGAGTGATCGAGCTTTGAGGGCGTAGAGACGCGCTTGAATGAAGATGAAGAAGGTTGATCACGAGGTTCCACCAAAGCTTAGGGTGTGCCAGAGCGCAGAAGAACAAACGCCAACACGCTAAGAAGGCTGGTAAAGCGGGAGAGTGCAAGTTGCGTGCACAGGAAGGTGCGAGAAGAACTTCTCACTCCTTGGGATGCTACTCCAGGGATCGCCAGCATGGCGGAAGTTTGTCAGAGCTAAAAGCACACAGATTGCTTATGTGAGTGGATCAACACATGAATAACAAAAACCAATTCACTCCAGGCCGTTGATTAATTCTGGTGAAGTGATCAAGGCACACGGATTGATGAGGTAGCATTGTGCTTAGTCTTTGTTTGTTACACGAATTAAGTTGGAGGTTTAGCTTAAGGGTTGCGTATAATAAGAGTACTGTTGCATTCACTCTAGGCATTACAAACAGAGAGAATATAGGAAGCTAGAGAGAGATTAAGATATATATTGGTTTGTAATCAGAGAGTATTGAGAGTGCCTTCATTTGTTCTTCAGAGCTAAATTCCAAGTATAGTAGAGAGAGTTTACGAGTGAGCTTCAAAGTTTTGAAGCGAGAGATTGTAATCCTTTTCTTAATCAATACAAGTGTAGTGGTGAGTTTTATCTCGAGTCAGCTAGTGACTTAGGGTTCTCACCGTTTGGAAATTCTTGTGTGTGCAAATATAGGTGCGCTTTAACAACTTAAAGCGCGCTTAATTGTCTGTCTAACCTCTTCCACACTTAAGGACTTTAGTAATCTCATTACTAATAGTTCTTCATAGGTTAAGCGCATCCCAAGTCTTCAAAGCGCAATTGAATTCTTGTTAAGCGCAACTAAGACTTAATGAACCTTAGTGACAGTGAACAATAGCTGATCAAATACACGTGTTTTCTACAATTGGTATCAGGGCAACAAGTTAGCTATTTGCACTAATCCTTTTACAGGTTCAAAGGATTCTCAAGTTTCGAACAATGGCTAGTTTCAACCTCGGCATTTCTATCGCTAAGCCCCACGTCCTTGTTGAAGGCGAACTCGAATGGTGGCTCACGATGACGAAAAATTACATCCAACAAACGGATTACCAGTGCTGGAAGATTATTGAAAAGGGTGATGAGAAGATCTCCGAAACTGATGACTCAAAATGGGAAGCTAAAGAGTACCAACTAATGGAGAAGAATGCTATAGCACGATAGCTCATTCTTAATGCAGTTTCAAGGAAAGACATAGACAAGGTAATGTCCCTCCCCACTTCCCAAGCTATGTGGAAAGTCATAATAAATATGCACTCATGTAGTGATGACATGAAGGACAATCATATTTTTGAGCTTAACCGCGAATTTTGCTCCATCAGAATGGGGGAAAATTAGCTCATTTCTGATTATCATTCTCGGTTTCAAATCCTCTATGACAAGATGCTTTCTGCTGGAATGGAGAAGAAAGCTTGGGAGTATTCTATGGCGTTCATTCATGGAGTGAACTCAAAGTATACAACCCTCAAGCAGATTCTTCTTCAGTCCAAGGAAACTCGAGAATTGCCTATCTCTGTTCTTGCAGGGAAATTCAAAGTTCATGAAATCAAGAACAACAAGGAAAAGCACTCAGAACGACAAAATAAAGGAATGGTGCTCAAGTTATCACGTGTTCTCCAAAAGCTTGAAAATGATGATGAAGGAGAAGACGACGATGATAGAGACGTTGCTATGATGACCATGCTCGTGAAGAAGTTTTTCAAGAAACAAGGCGGTCTCAAGCGCGACTCTAACTCTAAGCAGCGCGACGTCAGGGATTTCACTTGTTTCAATTGTAACGAGAAGGGACACCTTGCTAAAGCGTGTCCTCATCCAAAAGTGAATCCAGGCTCAAGCTCAAGCTTCACCAAACAGCCCCCTAAACAGGCGTTCGTCACTCTTTGGGGAGAATCTGATGACGATTCAGAAGATGGAGCGCAACCTGACTTGTGCTTAATGGCTGGCACCGCATCTGACTCAGACTCTGGCTCTGAGATTGAGGTAAATGATCTGAACCTTGACATTCTGCCCAAGCGCAATCTTATCCTTCTTTTAAAAGAGCTTATGGTTCAACACAAGTCTCTAGCAACTTATGCTAGAGCACGGCTGGTTGAACTTGATAATGATAAGGAAGAATTGGTTGAGCTTTCCAAACATTTACATGACAAAACCACACTCCTCCCTAAATCTTGTGAACTTTGTCATGGTAAAGGGTTGGAATGTAACTCTGTCTCAACTGAAGATGTTAAGCTCGATCAGATCATATCAAAGCTTGATGTTCTTACTAAATTAGTGGAAACAAACTCTGTCCCTCAAACAGGCTTTGTTAAAGCTAGACCTGGATTGGGTTATGACCCCCAGGAATCTTCCTCTTCCTTCATTCCTCCTTAATCAAGTGAGTTCTCTGCTAAAATCAAATCACTTGAACAAGACCTAACTGCCTACAAGAGTGAAAACTCTCATTTGAAGAGCAGAATAAAGGTACTTGAGGACCAACCTTCAGAAACCAAAGAGTGGTTTCGCGGGGAAAAAGTGCATCATTTGTATAAGAAACAAGCGCATACCCCAACTCAGCCTTCAGTCTTACAAAAGAAAGAACCATTTAGACCAGGA
Organism: Phyllobates terribilis; assembly: GCF_046119375.1. Lineage (NCBI taxonomy): Eukaryota > Metazoa > Chordata > Amphibia > Anura > Dendrobatidae > Phyllobates > Phyllobates terribilis. Next base: position 28,578 of record NW_027367400.1, on the reverse strand, counting down.
AAAGGCAAGTATGGTTATGTAAGAGGTAACCATTACTGTACCTTTTGTGGTCAAAATGGACACGACAGGCGTGAGTGCAAGGACTTGAAGGTCCTTAAGAGTAAGCCCTATAAGCCAATGGCTAAAAATAAGGGCAAGTGTACACGTATTCAACAGTCATCTGTTGAGCACGGATGCGCTTCTGGACACAGAGGTGCACTTCGTGAAGCACGACCTCATATTATGTTAGACCTTAATGATCCTAGCTATTATGAGTCAGTCCCAAAGACTAGCTCAGCAATAGCTATGTCTAATATTCCCACGAAGCGCAAGCTTCGATGGGAGATCAAAGCTTGATCTCTACTTTTGCAGGTTGGGATGAAATGTAGGTGGTATATCGACAGCGGTTGCTCGTGTCACATGACGGGTAATCCACTATTACCACTTTCATTCCAAGCTAAGGAAAGAGGCAGTGTCTCCTTCAGTGACAAAAAGCAAGGGAAGATCATTGCTAAAGGACAAGCGCATCTCAACAAAGCCATTCAAATAGGAGATGTAAACTTAGTAGAGAACCTTCGATTCAATCTACTGAGTGTAGCACAATTATGCGACCAAGGAGGTAATAAGGTATGGTTTAGTACAACTGAATGTGCAGTGGTCAGTCCTGAACAAGAGGTGCTTCTAAAGGGCAAGCGCATAGACAACACTTACCTCTTCGACCACTCCTTCTCACCTAAGCGCAACCTGTGTCTAGCTACACTCACTGAGACGACAAATCTTTGGCACAAGAGAATGGGACACGCAAGTCTATATCTACTCAACAAGCTACAGTCCAAAGATCTTGTTCGTGGTCTTCCTCGCATCAAGGTGGAATCCATGACTTCATGCTCAGACTGCTCAAAAGCTAAAGCGACTCATAGCTCCTTTCCCTCTATCAAGGTAGTGCAGACTAAGGCTCCCCTTGAGCTTCTCCACATGGACCTATGTGGACCACTATGAATGCAAAGTAAAGGAGGTAATCGCTATATTTTTGTAATAGTTGATGATTATTCTCGCTATACCTGGACTCTTTTCTTGAAACACAAGAGCGAAACATTTGCAAAGTTTCAAGCTCTTGCGCTTTTACTGGAAAAGAAGCTAGGGCTCCCCATTTGTTCAATTCATTCTGACAATGGAATTGAATTCAAGAATGGTGAGTTCCTATCATTTTGTTAGGAAAGGGGTATAGATCATAACTTCTCTACACCTAGAACTCCTGAGCAAAATGGTGTGGTTGAGCGCAAGAATAGGACACTCCAAGAGATGGCACGCACAATGCTACTCTCTAGTGGTGTCGCTTGACACTATTGGGCTCAAGCTGTGAGCACTGCATGTTATATAACTAACCGTGCCCTCTTAAGGCCAATTCTTGAGAAAACTCCCTATGAACTGCTAAAAGGGCGTAAACCGAATATCTCTCACCTAAGGGTGTTTGGTTGCAAGTGCTACGTCAATAACAGTGGGAGAGAACTCTTGGGTAAATTTGATGCTAGGAACGATGAGGCTATCTTCCTTGGATATGCACCTACTAGCCAAGGATATAGAGTACTCAACTTGAGAACTCAGAGGGAAGAAGATAGCATCCATGTGAAATTTGATGAAGGAGAGCTTGAAAGCGTACAAGAAATCAACGATGATCCATTCTCTAGCCATGATCTACCTCCAGCTTCTCCTCCCAGTCCTCAAGAGCAACCTTCTATCCCTTCTTCAGGTATGGAAAGTGACAATGATGATGGTGGAAGATGCGCTTCTCAGCCCTTGGCCACAGAAGCTTGCATTCCCAGTGAAGTAGCAACTCCAGAGGACAACACTCAGAATGAAGATCATGGAAGTGGACCATCTATTGAAGTTCTAGCCCCCTCTTCACCTCTTTCTCCAGGTCGGGTAACTACCTCTGTTACTTCTGTTCTTCCTTCTAGCTCTCAAGCGGGACCTAGCAACATGGAAGTCGTCAAGCGGGACCCAGTGGCCTTTCTGGTGGTAGTGAAAGCTTGTCCAAAACCACAACGATGAAGCTACCAGACAATACAGAGGTCACCGTGCGCGATTATCAACAGATGAACTCACATCCAGTTCCTGCGATCATATCTCAGTATGAAAAAGGTACCCAGACTCGCTCTAACGTTCGTAATCTGCTTGCTTGTAGTGCTTTTGTTTCTTTATAGGAACCCAAGTCCATACAAGTTGCGCTTCAAGATCCAGATTGGATAATAGCCATGCAAGAAGAGTTAGTGGAGTTCAAGCGCAACCAAGTTTGGCGTCTAGTACCCCGGCCAGGTGATAGAAGCATTATTGGCACGCGCTGGGTATTCAGAAACAAGCTTGATGATAGTGGAGTGGTGGTACGAAACAGAGCGCGTCTTGTTGCACAAGGTTACAATCAACAAGAGGGCATTGACTACGATGAAACGTATGCACCAGTAGCTCGACTTGAGGCAATTCGACTGTTGATAGCCTACGCAGCGCACAAAGGATTCAAGCTATTTCAAATGGATGTGAAGATAGCCTTCCTCAATGGTAAGTTTTATGAGGAGGTCTATGTGAAGCAACCACCGGGATTTGAAGATCCAGCTTATCCAGACCACGTGTACTTTCTAGACAAAGCGCTCTATGGACTGAAGCAAGCCCCTCGCGCTTGGTATGACTGTCTATCTAAGTACTTGTTGGCAAATAACTACAAGAGAGGTATGGTGGACTATACCCTCTTCATAAGGGAAGTGAAAGGTGATATTCTCATTGTTCAAATTTACGTTGATGATATTATATTTGGTTCTACTAACTTGCAGCTTGTAGAAGACTTTAAGAACACCATGAGCCTCAAGTTCAGTATGAGCATGATTGGTGAGCTCAAGTATTTTCTAGGACTTCAGGTAAACCAAATGGATTAAGGCATTGAGATTCACCAGCAGAAATACATCAATGAACTCCTTAAGAAGTATCAAATGGAGAACTCCAAACCTTGCCCTACTCCCCTCTCAACCACTACAAAACTGGACAAAGACTTAATGGCTGAGAAGGTAGATGAAACCATGTATCGAGGTATGATAGGTTCTCTAATGTATTTAACTACTTCACGTCCTGATATTGTTTTTTCCGTTAGTGTATGCGCTCGATCACAGTCAGACCCTCGCACTTCTCACCTTTCTCATGTAAAGAGCATCTTCAGGTATTTGAAAGGGTCTGATGATCTTTGCCTTTGGTATTCCAAAGGGGGCGGTCTTTCTCTTGTTGGCTATACCGATGTAGATTATGCAGGTTACTTGGCTGATAGAAAGAGCACTAGTGGTATGACACAACTCCTTGGCCCTTGCTTAGTCTCCTGGGGATCCCAGAAACAAAATTGTACTGCGCTTTCAACAACAGAGGCAGATTACATAGCTGCAGCGCAATGTGGCACTCAAGTAATGTGGATAAAGCAACAGCTCGTTGACTACGGTATTACTCTTGACAATATATCTATCTTTTGTGATAATACCAGCGCAATATGTGTGTCGAAGAACCCTGTACATCATACAAGAATGAAGCACATTGATGTAAGGCATCACTTTCTGCGGATTATGTGGAGCGCAAGAATATTGAGCTTATTCACGTATCTTCAGAAGGGCAATTGGCAGATATCTTCACTAAGGCGCTTAATCGTCAGGTTTTCTTAAACCTCAGGGTTCAACTTGGCCTTATTCGACTCCATTAGCTTCAAGGCAATGGAACTGTAAGTATTCTTCTATTTGACTAGAACTAGCGAGCTTAGTATCAAGGTAAAAACTATGGTCGCTTGCGCTTGATAGCTTTGAGTCTTTCATGCTTTATAGTTGTTCATTGAAATGAATTAGTAATGAATTTGTCTGACTTGTTTGGCTCGATTTGATATAATCCTAGTCCCTGCATGCTCTTCTTTGCCAAAAAACGTGACAATGGTGATCGTCTTCTACCCATATTACATGCCTAAGAAATGATCCATTGCATAGGTGTCCTTAGCCTGACTAGATGTAACGCTTCTCTCGTCCTTTATTGAGCTCTACATTAGAGAAGTATTCATTTTGTGACATAAAGCATAATTACCATACGAAATGTGCATCTTCCTATTCATGAATTGCTTTACATTTTAGTTTGAGAATTGAACTGGACATCACGCTCTTACATCTAATCATCTCAATCAGTGTTGTGCTTGTTCAGTATTATTATTCAGAGGTGGTTCAGCTTGCGCTTCAGGTTCTAGCGCATTTCAGTGTTGCCGTCTATCGCGCTTTGCAGCGCATTTGGGTGGATTTCCTTCCGAGTTGGGTTTGCATAACTTTAAAGAAACGACTATTTGTCAAATCAGTCTCCCGCTTTTGTGATGTAACGGCTCTTTTCAAGTTCAACGGCTATATTTCTGACCGTTGAGAGCTACGTGCAGGCCTAGTGCAGGTTTCCGAGTTTTTATTGGACCGTTGGAGAGAGTAACGGCTACTTTTCTGAGCTTGATTTTGATTGGAGCTTTGAGGCGGCTCAGTGTTGAAGGTTGTGCTATATATACCAGGTACTTGTTCCACCACTTTTACCTTTCCTTCTCCCATCTACCTCTATCTTTCTTCTACTCCTCTCACTCTCCATTCTCCTACATCCGGTTACCATGGACATAGTACTAAGTGAGCTTGACCCTGCAACCCGTGCCAAGGTTGAATCACTTGTCCAAGCCATGACCAAGGCCTCTTTATCTACACAAACTGAGCATGCACCCCAAAACCCTCCTGCATCTCATGAAGATACATCCCCTACAAAGCACCCAGATTCCCCAACTACTAAAACTGCCTCACATTCTGACCCTTTTGATCTTACCGTCCATGACGAACCTGAACCCACAGCTCCAAATCCTGACAGCCCTCTACAGCCCCTGTTCCCTCATGATCCCAAGGTGGATCTAGCGCAGTTTGCTGCCGATCACGAATTTGCTGGCTACGACCCAGTGAAGGAGCTTGGAAGAGCTAAAGCTGAGACTTTGCACACAACTCCGGCTAAAGGTAAAAGTGCGCTCAGTATTGAAACCCCTTCTCGGCCTGGCTCCAAAGTTAGGCCCGGAACGCAATCTCTGACGTATCCAAAAGAGCTCCTCGCCAGTATTCCATCCGATTCCGACGATGATGGTGAGTTTCAGATCTTGCCTAGACCTGGTGTCGATTTTCCTCTTCCACTTCAGTCTCAGAGACCCGACCGCCAAAGGGATGCGCTTTGCCGCAAAGGCAAGAAGCGCAAGGCCGCATCTCCTCCTCCACCTCCTTCAGAGGACGTAGAGTCATCCGATGGCTCGGAGCATGATTCTCCTCCACCGGAACAGAAACCAGCTGGCGCTTCAACCAGATCAAAGAGCACTAAGGTAATGTGAGTTTCTGATTTTCCTCCTATTCCTCAAGGTGTACAAAAACGTTCATTCTTGTTCCCAGAGATTGTTACCACTGATCTCCTGTCCGGGCTTCAAGACTCTTCCCACGTCTCGCGCTTTGCCACATGGTTGAGCTTCGAAGGTTGGGACACGCTTGAGACTGAGCCCGCTCGCTGCAATGACGCGATGGTGTATCAGTTCTATGCAACCCTGGAGTATCAAGCGCCAAATCCTGAGTACAATTCAGTTGGCTTCACCTGGCGCGGCAATTCAAAGGAGTGCTTTCGCGATCACGCGAAGGCTATTGGCTTAACTGAGAAGTCCAGTGGCTTTGGACGGCTTTATAAGAAGAACTGGTCGGCCGGTGCTACTGCGCTCAAAAAGGTAGTTTTTGGTTCGAACGTGCCTAAAGGTGCCCTCACAGTGGATATGCTTCGACCAGCCAAGTGCCTTCTGCATCACTTCATCATCACCAATATCACGCCTCGTGACTACGACCGTGAAAAGGTGACAATCGCTGACTGCTGTATTATGGCTGCCGTTATCTCCAATCAAGTTGTCAATACCGCTCAGCTAATGATGAGTCATCTTGTGTTATGTCGCGCTGCTACATCTGGTCCATTGCCTTTCCCACACTTAATCTGCAAAATGCTTCGTGCCGACGGTTTGTACGATACTTGCCTCCCTGATTATGCCTGCTCCACTTTTCTTACTACCGATGCCATTGTTGCAATTCTCTTACCTAAAACTGAAGAGAAGCTCCCTTCTAGCTCGTGCTCTGAGCTGAGTTCGCGCGCTCGAGCCTCTTCTAGTTCTGCTGATTTATCAGTGATTGTGGCATCAATGGAAGCTCATCAGGACAGGGTTGAAAAGCATATTCGGGAAATGGTTGAGCTGATGTCTACAATGGTGAAGATGGTCCAGGAGAAGTTTGATGCTGATAAGGGTGGTAGTTTGTAAGCTGTTGTGATGGTTGCGCTTGTAAGCGCATTTGCTGACTCTCTTTTCTCTTTCTATCTTGTTAAGTGTTTTTGTGAATTAGCTTGTTAAGGTTCCCTCCCGTCTTTCTGGCAGTTCTTGAACAATATAATGAAGTATGTTTTTTGACTTTTATATCTCTGAGAGCTTCACTGACATGACTTTTCTATACTTATGTTGCTGAGTGTCCTCTATCTAGCTTTGTCTGACGTCTTAGCTAGCAATCGCACTCTACTATTTTTCTTACTGTATGACTCTGCTTCAAATTTTTCGATGATGTCAAAAGGGGGAAAACAAAGGTACATTCCTCTTTGATTAAGGTGGAAGTATGAGATCGTGCTTGAATTCATGGGCAATTGAAAACTGGTATGGTTAAGTACTTTGTAAGATACTTTGATCCAATTCCAAATCTGAATATTTGATTAAATTGATATTATTGTCTTCATTTTAGTGACTTAAGAATGTATTCATGAGCTTACCTGTTTACAGTTTGTCATCATCAAAAAGGGGGAAATTGTTCGTTGAGCTTTAATCGTCTTGTTAAAGCTTAATCTATTTCTCTTTGTTTTGATGATAACAAACTAATATGTTTAATCTCTTAGTGTTTTTAGGTCTTCCAGGTTATTGCTATATCTGTAAGGATGCGCTTAAGTCACTTAGAGATGCGCTTGACTGGTCTCAGTCACGCTTAATGCCAAGCGGAGACAGTAAGTTTCGCAAACGGTGTTTAATAAATCCATTCAAGACCAAGAAGTAAGAGTGATCGAGCTTCGAGGGCGTAGAGACGCGCTTGAATGAAGATGAAGAAGGTTGACCACGAGGTTCCACCAAAGCTTAGGGTGTGCCAGAGCGCAGAAGAACAAACGCCAACATGCTAAGAAGGCTGGTAAAGCGGGAGAGTGCAAGTTGCATGCACAGGAAGGTGCGAGAAGAACTTATCACTCTTTGGGACGCTACTCCAGGGATCGCCGGCGTGGCGGAAGTTTTTTAGAGCTAAAAGCACACGGATTGCATATGTGGCGTGAATCAACACATGAAGAACAAAACCAATTCACTCCAGGCCGTTGATTAATTCTGGTGAAGTGATCAAGGCACACGGATTGATGAGGTGGCATTGTGCTTGCTCTTTGTTTGTTACACGAATTAAGTTAGAGGTTTAGCTTAAGGGTTGTGTATAAATAGAGTACTGTTGCATTCACTCTAGGCATTACAAACATAGAGAATATAGGAAGCTAGAGAGAGCTTAAGAGACATATTGGTTTGTAATCAGAGAGTGTTGAGAGTGCCTTCATTTGTTCTTCAGAGCTGAATTCCAAGTATTGTAGAGAGAGTTTACGAGTGAGCTTCAAAGTGTTGAAGCGAGAGATTGTAATCCTTTTCTTAATCAATACAAGTGTAGTGGTGAGTTTTATCCCGAGTCAGCTTGTGACTTATGGTTCTCACCGTTTGGAAATTCTTGTGTGTGCAAATATAGGTGCGCTTTAACAACTTAAAGCGCGCTTAATTGTTTGTCTAACCTCTTCCGCACTTAAGGACTTTAGTAAGCTCATTACTAATAGTTCTTCATAGGTTAAGCGCATCCCAAGTCTTCAAAGTGCAATTGAATTCTTGTTAAGCGCAACTAAGGCTTAATGAACCTTAGTGACAGTGAACAATAGTTGATCAAATACACGTTTTTTCTACACTTACCTTATCAATGTCTTTCCTAGAAAGCGCATTGAGGATGAGCAGACGAGCTTTGGCGTTTTTCTCCATTACTTGGTACTCCTTGGCTTCCCATTTGGAGTCATCTTTCTTAGCAATCTTCTCATCTCCCTTTTCAATGATCTTCCGGCATTGATAATCCGTTTGCTGGATATAGTTCTTAGTCATCGTGAGCCACCATTCCAGTTGGCCTTCAACGAGGACATGGGGCTTCACGAGAGAAATACCGAGGTTGAAACTTGTCATTGTTCAACTCTTAAGAATCCTTTGAACCTGTAGAAAAGGATTAGTGCAAATAGCTAACCAATAGCTCTGATACCAATTGTAGAATCGTGTTTGTGAAGCCACTATTGTTCTATGTCTCTAAGGTTCATTAAGCCTTAGATGCGCTTTACAAGTATTGAATTGCGCTTTAACACTTGTAGATGCGCTTGACCTGTTTAGAACACTTAGTAATTGATTTACTAAGGTCCTTAAACACGGAATAGGCTAGACAACAACGAGAGCGTGCTTTAAGCTTTTAAAGCGCACTATATTTGCACACACGGAGTTCCAAAAGTTGAGAACCCTAAGTCACTAGTTGACTCGAGATAAAAATCACCACTACGTGGTATTAATAGAAGAATGATTACAACTCTAGTTTCAATCACTTTGAAGCTCACTCGTAAATCTCTTCTACAATACTGAGTTCAGCTCTAAGAACAATGGAACTTCAACTCTCTTTGATTACAAATGAGTAAACAACTTAAACTCTCTCTAGCTTCTCTATAATTCTCTCACTTTGTAACCCTTTGAGTGAATGCTACAGTCCACTATTTATACACAAACTTAAGATACAACTCTAGCTTAATTTCGTGTAACAAACTTAGACTTAGCAAGCTGCCACCTCATCAATCCGTGCGCCTTGATCAATTCACCAGAAGTAATCAACCGCTTGGAAAAAATTGGTTTTGTTCTTCCACTTATTGATCCATGCCACATCAGCGATCCGTGTCCCCTGGGCTAACTAACTTCCTCCACGCTGGCGATCCCTGGGTATTGCGTCACAAAGAACTTCAAGCTCTTCTCGCACCTCTTGTGCACTCAACTTGAATTCTCCCGCTCACCAACCTTCCCTGTGTTTTGGTAGTTCTATTCTGCGACAGTGTACACCCTAAGATATGGTGGAACCTCGTGGTCAACACTCTTCAGCTTCATTCAAGCGCATCTTCTATGTCTTAGAAGCGCGATTAACTCACTTCTGAATTTGAATGGGATTATTAAACACCTCTTGCAAAATTTACTTTCTCCGCTTGGTGTTAAGTGCAACTGAGAAGAGTTGAAGCGCATCTCTATTTAGCTTAAGCGCATCCAGATATATATAACAATAACCTAGGAAGCACAAAAACACTAAGAGATTAAACATATTAGTTTGTTATCATCAAAACAAAGAGAAAAACATTGAGCTTTAATATGACTACCAAAGCTCAACTAACAGTAAACTTGTTGTATGGGAAACACTTGGTGCTCATGGTAGTATTTCTCCATGTTGTGTTAAGTTATAGCTTGCTTAGATGTTTCTCTTCTTGTATAGTGTTGAGGTTAAGTCCAAGGTGCCTTACCTAAATTGAGAAGTTATCTTCAAAAACATATCCATTTCTTACTTCAAAACTCTTTCTTTCTTCTTGCTCTTGCTTGCTTTCAAGTTTGAACAACACTTAGAACACTTGTTCTTAGTGTGTTGTTCGTTGAATCATGTAGGTCCGAGCTTGTGGGAGATAATGAAACATCAAGTGGTATCATAGCTCATCTGAGTTTTCAACCATCTCTCAGCCTTAAAAACACAAAAACAAAGTGCTTTGCAACACTTGCAAGGTCACACCAAAAAACAGTCCAAAACACTAGTCAAAAATCTTGTTGTTGCGCGCCTTTTTGTTGGTCTAATGCTAATGAATCTTTTGAGTGTTTGCAGGAACTAAAACCAAAGTTTGAAGTGTTTGAGGAGGCCTAAGGAATCACCAAGTAAAGTTGAGGAAGTTTCTAAGAGAGAACCAAAGCCAAAACCCCAGTCGGGTGCTTGAAATCACGCATAAAAGTGGTCAAGACACTATCTTTGAAGCTTCACACCCTCGAACCAAACACAACCAATTGAAGAACACTTATGAGCCCCATTAAGAAAAACATTTGATCTGTTTAGGGCAACAAAAACCAGCCAAAAAGCACGACTACATTGTCCAAACACTAAAGCCAAAGTTCATTCCCAAAGCGGTAAAGTGTCACGTCTACTAGGTATCTACTTTTCACATGTGTTGACCTAGACTTTTCACAAGACATTGCAGCCACATTGTGTCGTGCCCTTTGGATTGTGACCTGAACCTTACACATAGAAAATCCCCCACTACAAGAATCAAGAAAGCTCACATCCATTCCAGCTCATTAATCTATTGAAACAAACGCCCAAAGTTGTGTTCAACACCATTTTTGCACATCACCCGGTAACACCTAAACTATTTTCTTAGGTCCAAAAGTTGTGACTTCTCTATATATCAACAAAAGTTCAACTTATTTAACGTGACCAAGTGATTTGTTTGAGCTCTAGAAGAAGAAAGGAGGGAGGGGATTGCCATGAGCCCCTCACACCTACCATAACCCCACCCTTTTGCCTTAGTACTCGGCTAACACTTAGCCTAGTTTAAACACATATCCTAGCATAATTCTCAAGGACACATCCAAGGCAAAGTAAGGGAATTTCAAGGGCTTCTTTATGCACCATAAATGAGGTAAAACATTCTCAAGTCCCTTTGAGCTATACACATTCCTACATCATATTCTTACAAGTGCACTTGTCTATGCTAGCTACAACTCTTTGTTGATTAAGCATCTTAGTCTACCAAGCTAAAAAGTGTTGGTAGTATCACATTGCATTGATAAGGTGATTAAATAGCCAAGGTTTGAGAGGACATTTAATAGTGTAGAGTGAATCAAAGACAAGCAAACACAAACTTATTAGACTAACATTAACGTTGTTCATTGTTTGTTGTCTTTGATCATGCCTAGCTCACATCATGACTCCCACCAAGCAGAGGTGAATCCCATGATTAATTCAGACAGTAGTATCACTAATCAACCTGATTTAGTGAACATTCTTAGTGACTTGAAGAAGGGCATGAATGACCTCTCTAGTAGACTAGCCACCCTTGAATCCAAACAAGACAATCCTAGAACACCCCTATAGTTCTAGGGACACAATTGGAAGTTGGAGGGACTTCAAACCCACACACTCAACTACCATTGCCAAGCCAAGATGTGAGGCATGGATCCATATCACCTCACCTAAGGCCGGATCCCATAAGAGTACCCACTAGACCCATTGTCTCACCATTGCCTAGACCTCCACCAATGAACTATCCAAGGGAGTTTTCTAATCCTAACTCTCTTGATTTTAATAGGTATATTGATGATGATGTTGATGAGTTTCAGGAGGATAGGTATATGAGGCAAGCAGGAAGAGGAAGGAGACCAAGGTTCCAAGAACAAGGGCAAGGACCTAGACAAATAGAGGAAGATGGCATAGGCAAGGTGAAGTTCAAAATCCCAAGCTTTGGAGGGAAGTGTGATCCAGCCTCATACATGAGATGGGAGAGGACGATGGAGCAAATTATGGCATGCCACAACTTTCAAAGATGAAGAAAGTTGCAACTAGCCACCTTAGGGTTCCAAGATTTTGCAAAGATGTGGTGGCACAACCTAGTCCAAGAGAGGTTGATCAAATTTCAACCTTCCATCACTACATGGAAGGAGATAAAGGATGTAATGAGGGTAAGGTTTATACCTCACCATTATGCAAGAGAACTGAGGCAAATGTTAGAGGAATTTGAAGCAAGGAAGCATGTCTGCCGAGGAGGCCTAGAATGCCATGCAAGTGGAAATGATCAAGGCCAATGTGAGTGAAAATGATGAGGCTATCAATGCTAGGTACCTAAGGATTTTGAATCCTTCCATTGCCATGGATGTGGACATGTATCCCTACATCACAAGTATGGAACTCCTTCACAATGCCATCAAGGTGGAGAGGAAGCTCAAATCAAGAACATTCCAAGGGAGTAAGCCAAACAACTCCAACAACAACACATGGGAAGGAAAGGTAGGAAGATCACACCAAAACAAGCCCAAGGAAGTCTTAGCTCCAAGAGATTCATACAAGGACCAATACCACCAGTTTCCTACGTTCAAAGTTTCATCCTTTAACAACCAAGGGAATACTTCTAAACCCTATCATACTTCTCACTCTATGAACACTCGGACTAGTAACATAGAATGCCTTAAGTGTCAAGGTAAGAGTCACTAAGAGAAAAATTGTCCTAACAAGGGAGACATGATAATCAATGCATTAGGACAACTTGATTCTCAACATATTCATGAAATTAACAATGACCTTAACCATATTCATGAGCATTAGAATGAACTAGTGCATATTGAAGAGCTAGAGTATGAACAAGGTGCAAGCCTTAGTTACAAGAAATCCCTTAAGGTCCAAACTAAACATGTGGAAGATAACCTAGGAGAAGGTGTGTGACTTAACCATAGATGGAAATAGTTGTTGCAACATAGCTAACAATAGACTAGTCCAAGAACTATAACTAGGCTCGGTTTTGCACCCTAGGCCTTATGAGCTTCATTGGATGAATGATTGTGTAGAGTTTAAAGTACATGAGCAATGTAATGTAACACTTAAAATTGTCCATTACATAAATAGAGTCTCACTTGACATTTTACCTATCCAATAAAGTCATTTTCTATTAGAAAAACCTTGGCAAGATGGCAACAAAGTGATGCATGATGGTTATGCTAACATATACCCTTTAGTTTTCAATGATGAGAAAATTACTCTCAAGCCTATTATTTCCATTTCAGATTCATAGGACTGCAGAACATAAAAGGATCAAGGAAAAGGAGAAGTCCATTGGCGAGGAAAAGAAGTCAAGACACAAAGCAAAGAACCGAGAGAACAAGTTGAATTTGAATATACTGGCCTCCAAGGTGCCAAGACACGTGCAATATTGGATCATACATGATTGACCTAAAGATATAAGACTTGTGTGTATGACCAAGAAGCACACCATAGGAGGAGGTGACCTGTGGTCAGGCCTCTCTCAAGAGGGAGGGAGTGATGCAGGAGCATCCCTCAAGCCAACTACCCAAGGAGCCATCACAAGAGCTATGTCAAAGAAGATCCAAGACCTCATTCAACAAGCAACTTTGACTCAAGACTTAGGGGATGATTTAGAACACATTGCTTCTACACTTCTGGAAATGGAAAGGAATGCTCATCCCCAACATATTCAATGAAGACAGCCAAGCCATTTGAGGACTCCAACATGTATGCATTTGGCGTTTTTGTGAAACTATCACAACTAGACACTTAGCCGGCTATGTTGTCCAGGTGTAACGTTTTCATCCTCTTTCCTAACTATTTAGTGGAACTTATATTAGGGTAATTTGGTTCTTATTTGAGTTATTTTTAGGTGTAAAAAGGTCGGGTTCAACCTAGGTATAAAAGTCTAACGTTAACCTTCACAAAGGGCCTTTTATTGAATTGATGTTGTAGAGAGTTAAACTCCTCCTAGTTTCTCAAGGGCTACCTTTGTTAGTTTGAGAAGATCTAACAAAATGATTACCTTGCCTATTTCATCTTGTTTATGTAATTGATTGTGTATGCTTGTTGAAGGGGAAACTCTTGGTGCTCATGGTAGTATATCTCCATGTTGTGTTAAGTTATAGCTTGCTTAGATCTTTCTCTTCTTGTATCGTTTTGAGGTTAAGTCCAAGGTGCCTTAACTAGATAGAGAAGTTCTCTTCAAGAACATATCCATTTCTTACTTCAAAACTCTTTCTTTCTTCTTGTTCTTTCTTGCTTTCAAGTTTGAACAACACTTAGAACACTTGTTCTTAGTGCGTTGTTGATTGAATCCTCTATGTCCGAGCTTGTAGGAGATAATCCTATATAACTGTTATCACTGTCAATGCTTTTCCAATAAGTGGAGATCAAATCTCAGATGAGACGCAAAGTGAAGAAGAGGAGGTCGAAGTTGATGAGCCAGCCGACGCACACCCGCAGCCTGAGGAGAACGAGCAAAAATAAGAACCTGCAGAGTCACCCACCCGTGTTCCCGAGCCACGCGCCCCTCACCACAACACTGGAGATGGGCCCGACCGCACCATAGCCTTGAGAGACCGCCCAACCATCACTACATCCGTATGCGACCGCGAACTCCATCCACATGACCGCGGGTTTGCGGTGTTGTTTCTAGAACACCTTGCGCGACTGCGTCCACCGTGGTGCACCCGCGCCAAGCCACTCGATGACCGAAGCGACCGCATCCTGCTTCCGCGCGCCCACGACTTCTACACTGCCGCCTTCGACATTGGTTTATCCTTGCTGCTGAACGCCGACGAGGAAGATCCGGGCCTACCATTAGATGATGGAGGAGAGATACTTAAAGGGGGCACAAACTAGAAAGAGGAAAAAGAAGCTAAAGGCCCAGTATAAGGTATCACATTCGGGAGAGTTCAAGAAGAGGAAGAGAGGGTGGTACGACAAGAGAATTAGGAAACGACGATGTTTCAGATCTGCTGTGGGAAGATAAAGAGAGACTTATGTGATGAGATGGCCTTCAAGGGGCCAAGTGCTAGATGATGAGGGTAAGAAGTCGTGCCTATGACTCAAATCAATGGCGCTGCTCGGGAGACAACCCGTCAAAAGAGGTATTTTCCCACATCCATTTTTATGTTACCTTTGTTCATTATGTCCAAATAGGGATATTTTGTAGTTTAAGTGTGGGGGTGGGGAATTATCTCAACTATCTATTCTATTTCAGTTAATTATGAAAATTTTGTGTATTTTTGAATTTTTAGAGTCGGTTATCATATTTTTCCCCCTATTTGATGCTTTTTGGACTTCTATAATGGTTCATTGATTTTGAATCTTTTTATTATGTTTTACATGTTGATATTGCAATTCTATATGGATGGTATTATTGGTAAAATTTAGAATTTTTACTTGAGCATGTGGATAATTATTAGGATACATTAGGAGCAATATTCAGATTGCAAGTTAAACATCTCATCTGTAGTTTTATCATATTGTCATATTATTTTGCTTCCGTCCTTTTTCATTAACAATTGCATAAATTGGAAATAAAGGTAGTGAACTTCTATTGAAATAAGTCGGAAGAGCATGCAATCTCCGTGGTGTGAAGATCACTCCGGGTTCGATCCTACATTGCTAAACAAGCAAAGAGTTTCATTAGCAGGCCCTGACCGTAAGACGGACGTGCCCGGTGCCTAATAATGATTTTCAAGTGAAAAATAAATGAACAGCATGAAAAGAAGAAATAAAAAGTTATATGTGGTATTACTTGAGTTGAGTTTTGGTTTTTTGTGTGCTTTCCATGGTGTTGGAGATGGTGAATTGTTGTCATGAATTATGAAGAATGTGAGGATAAGAATTTGTCGTTTATTTGATCTTGCGTTATCATCCTTCATATATTACTTGGTTAGACACATCGTTTGCATAGTTTAGAGATCCATGATTAGTGCTTTTTTGTAGGATGAACAAGGTTCAAGTTTGGGGAATGAATTGATGCCAGTTAGTTGAGTTTTATTGAGTCTTGCATTATTTTTGAGATTTCTGGTAGAGTCGGAGCCTACGTCCGTGGTATAATGATTGTAGGTAGCTAAGATCTTAAGAATGGATCCGATGACCACTGTTGTCATGTCTTCCATACTCGCTAAGATTGCCAAGTAGTTACCTACAACTTATTGGAGGACGAGCAAGATTTGAGTGTGGGGGTTTGATTGACCCCCACACTCGAATCTTGCTCGTCCTCCAGTAAGTTGTTGGTAACTACTTGGATTACAGACATGTGGGAAAATAACGAAGAGAAGAGGCCAAAGGATGGAGCACGATCGCGCACGCAAGAAGACGCAGTTGCGCATTGGACCAAGACCTGGGGCACGACCGCACCATAGTTTTCTCCCCCGCTCCAAGAACCTTAAAGGTGAAGCGGCCGCGGCCTTATGGACGCGACCGCCCCCGGCTTGGGTTGGTGCCGATCCCATTCCTTTGCTACAGGAGAACTTCGAGCCTTTTTATCTAGTTTCGGATGGCGCTTCAAGATGGGTTTTTTAGTAGTTGTTTATGTGGTTTCTAGGTTTTATAAATAGGATTGAGAGCTTTTCTCCATCCCATCCATTATTATCATTCAATTTCATTAATTTAGTTCTACATAGTTTAGAATGAGGAGAGAGTAGTTTCCTGGCTTTGTTCATCAGGTTGAAACATGTGGATGATTTGTTTGTAAGACTTGTATCTTGGTTCTTAATTATATTGTTTGAGTTGTTTCATCTATATTGATCTATTATTGAATATTGAATGTGATTTATCTATCTGGATTGGCCACCACGGTTATTTCGAGCTTGGGCCCAAACTTTGCTGAGGTTGAATACTTTTTCTTGATCTGTTCATATTGCTAGGTTTGATTTGTCCGGGTTGGAGAGTCCTATTGTTTGGTAGCCAATCAATGCATGGCCTAGTTGTGATTGTTATAGTGTGGAGAGTTGATGATGTGTTAAATATCGGCCTTGAGCCAATGGTATTGCATGTTCCTATTTTTTCCTGATTTACTTGCAGCTTAAGTAATAAATCTTGATAGTTTCAAGGTTGTAGTTATGTAAGGGTTAATAGGACTAGTTCAACTATTAACTATATAAGAACAAGGATTAAGACAACCATAATATATAAATTATAGGATGAACCCGAATATAATTAAGAAGTCAATGATCAACCAATTAGTTCGTTGTGTAGATACTTGTTGAATAAAGTGTTTTCTCATAGTTTTTTTCCAATCAATTTGTTAGTTTAGTTTCAATTAAATTCCACCTTTGTAGGCCTATTTGCGGCATATCACCCGCTATGCGGAAATTTATTTTAAAGCATCGAAAACTGTTTTTACGTAAAAAAAACTCCACCCACGAGCATTAGCGTCCAAAATTTTAAAACATTTAACTTTTTACTCCCAATTTTTGAAAAAAGATGGAAAATTATCTTTTTTATGCACTTTTACCGGAAAATTGGACGGTAATGTTCGTGGATGGCGAATTATTAACGGGGCGACACATTTGGTGGTTTAAAATAAATATCGACATAGTTGGTGGTTTCTTGTATGTTGGCTTACATAGCGGGTGGTTAAATGCAAAATTCCCATTAGATTATTTTACATTTAAGGGTTTTTACACAATTTTAAGAGAGTTAGAGAAACAGTGAGCTAAAATGCCAAATTTTAGCTCATGAAGATTTCTAAAATGGCAAATTTGAAGATTTCTAAAATGGCAAATTTTAAGATTTACTTGCCGTAAAAGGAAATTGGACAGAACAGTGCCCGCGCGCCGGGCACATTTTTTCACGTGGCATTTTAAGATAACAGTAAGAAGATATATTGGAATTCAACTAAGATCGGAGGTGTTATTGATAATAAATGAACACGATGCGCCAAACCGGATTAGCTCTCTAGAAATGAATTCAGAAGTTAATTCTCCTATCTATTGGAAGTTATCTTAGGATCTAGTTAGTTACAAGTTTGTTAATAAAATAAGATCTTTTTAGTTAGTTAGTTATTATTTTCCTATTTTCTATATCGTTTTAGATTATTTATTTCTATTTAAATATATTTTTTTTAAGATTGAATAGGATGAATTTTCTTTTATAAACATCGTTCTTCCTAGGAGATCTAGATATATTCAATTTCTAGTTTTACCTACATTTCTTTGTTCTACCTGAGTAACTAAGTCCGACAGTATTTTTCTTGACATTGAAGTTTATGCATGTTTCGGTTTTATGAATGTTTCAGTTTCATGAGTATTGTTTCTATCATTTCGTAATTCCTACCCACATTATTTCATTCTTCTCTTCGTTACAAAGTTGATTGTTTTATATTTCTTCTTCTAGGCGCATCACTTAGTTTAGGTAATATATTGCATACTATTATCCTAGTAGTACAAAGCCTTGTATGGCCAGAATGGTTCCCTGCATATTAAGTTAGGGAGTAGCATAAATATTCGAGTTTGTCAGTTCTGATTGCGTCTTATTTTTGTGTGCCTTCTTATCATAGATCAGGATCTAATATCTAGATAGGTAAAACAAATAAAAGGATCTCGAATAAGAATAAATAGATTTGACAAGTGAAATAACTTACCATTATAAATCCAAAATACATGAAAACAAGTTCTTTCTGTTGTGCATTGCATGCTTATATAAAAATGCATGTTCTTGTTACTAGAAGCTCCAAACTTTAAATAGAATTCCACTATCTCTCTGGGATCAAACCTTGTTTACCGCTTAAATTGGTAGTTTAGGATAAGTAATTAATCTAACGTTTGTAATGACCGCACATCACGGACCAAATAGTTGACATCCTTACAAAGGACTCAACAAGGATCCATTTATCAATCTTTAGGTTCACATGTGAATGTTTCCTTTCAACTATGTACCATACAAGTCCATTTAAGTTCTCTCCCATTGATTATCATTGGGAACTAGGACTTGACAATATTATATAAAATCAACTATTCCATTGCATTAGTTACTCTCACATAATCCTAATTTTTTTTGTCAATTTATGCCTTGCTATATATTACCTACTACCGGTTGTTTGTGATACTTGATTGCCAGTTATTTTTTCTTTCCATATCATGTGATCACATTGATCATTTCTTTACCACAAGTGCATGACTAAAGTGAAATGATACGTGTTAAAGAACGTACCAAAAGCAGGTTCCCTTGCGCTATTCCAGATTAACCATTACTAGCTCGCAATAGGTAAATTCATGGGAATTCATGTAAATTTCCCTACCATCATATTATATCATAGGTAGGTAATGATGGATGATTCACAGAATGTTTGCGGTGGATTCAAATTAGAAAAGAGGTTAAATATCTGTTATTTAAGAATGTTACATGTTGAAGGATATTTCCACTGTTATCTGAATTCTCTTTACAATACAAAAGCCCTTCTGTGTCTCTCAAAAAAATTATTCGTCTCACTTAATTGATGTGGCTTCCAAGAACATCTTTGTGATTGAAGATGAACTCGCAATGTTTGAGCTTTCATCGCAAGACTAAGAAAGCTACAACCTGGTGCTATAGCTACTCTGGTTAGTACCTCCGATCTGTTAACCCAAAAGCCCACCATGTTATTAACCACCATTCTCAAAGCGTAAACTGAGTGCCACCACACCTGTCACCTTGCAACTACTCCTATGATCGAGAAACTGGCCTCTTTAACAAACACTGTGCTTTAGCCTCTCCCTCTCTAACTGAAACCCCTCGCCAAATCTTAGGAGACACCATTCTTATCTTAGATCAAGACCTCCAATGTCACAATGAGGCCTTTACCATAATTGACCCTTTAGAAATAATGAATCACCAAGACACCGGCGCTTGAAATTCCAGTGGTAACTCAACCCACTGAAGAGGAAGTGTTTGAGTTGTTGATGTAAAAGAAAGCAATTTTTTAAAACACACGTCTCCACTATTCTACCTATGGACTCTCTTAGGACCAACTCTCCAAAGAACAGACTCCTCATCTATGAGGACGAGGATGAAAATGAGGAAGACTTTGAGGATACAATGGTTACAACTCTTGTGCTTTTCCGTCCAGGAAAGAAAGCCAGAATAGCCGTCTCTCGCACCATTAGCCGCATTCATGACTCCATTATAGCAGTGGACAAGAGACTTGACATCAAGGCCACATTTGCTTGCTGAAGGTCCTTGATCCCAGTATCTGTCTGAAAGTGGTATGTGTTCAGGGCTAAAAGACGAACTTGCCTAAGTTTCCTTAATGCGAGTTAATTAGTCAATCTAGGATAAGAATCAAGGTGATAGTGAGTAAAAAATTATGATGATTATAATAATGCATGAATGATAATCGAGTACAATGTTTGCAATTCAAAATAGAATGTGTTGCTAACATCCATCTAGAGAAACTCTTTATACAAACAAATAAGAAGTACAACCGCTTAACTAGAACGTCACGGTCCACATCGTGCTTTCCTCCATGTGATTGCTATTGTGTTCATTGGATCACTTGTTTCATTTGAGCTGATCCTGTAATTTGGCCGATAAAAAAGGCGGGCCAAACAATTTACAACAGTTTAGCAGAACTGCGTTCGACGGTTGATAGCCTTTTCTCCATCACTTCCATCCACGTGTCCTAATTCTCCCGCTCAAGGAAGGACTTATGCGACATGAAGGTTCAAATCACTCCCCCGCCTCTACAACTTCTCATAACACCTCATGTCCTCCTTTCTTCTTTCCCAACACCAACTTCTCAACCTCCAAACTTCTCCTTCTCTTACAACTTCTCCCTCTCACCCAACTATGTATGTGTCCTCTCACGAACTTTCCGATCAACATCCAAAGTTATTTCTAAACGACGCCGACGTCACCCCAGAGCGAGATCACTGTGACTAGTCTCGAGGACAACCTGAAAATAAGTAAGTTCCCACCTCATCTGTGGGGATGATCCTTTCTGCTGCAGAGAGGGCTGACACGGCGATGGACTAATGGATGGGCTTCTATGAGTATCATTTTAAGATCAGCCACGTGTTTAAGTTTTCTCTACTCGTCCAAGGTATCTTAAAGATGTACGGGTTAGTAATATGTTAGTTGATGCCACAAGAGTGGAGAATCCTCAGATCTTGGATAGCCTGAGCGAAATATACCATCTTGGTGTTACCGCTGGCAATGTCGACTACTGTCACACACCGTCCACATCAAAATATTTCCAGTACAACCTAAAAAAAAGAGGGTCGGTAAAAACTAATACTCTGAGCCTTAGTGTAAATGATCGAGGGTGGAAAAAGTGGTTCTTACTTTTCTGAAACCAATTAGAGTGGAAAGGTGCAATTTTGATGACTCTGATTTTTTCATTTTCTCTCTTTTTTTACTATATGATGGTCTTCCAGAGCCTCTTCTTTCCGAACAAGCCCTTGACATGATTATCAAGGCCAAGATTAGCAAAGCCCTTGAGATCCCGATACGTGAAAGGAAGTTCGATAATATCACCACGCCCATTCGTATTCTGATTTTCGATCATTGCCTACTAAGAGTAAGTGTTTTGTCGTCGACATTGATTTACTGAATCCACATATCTCAGCCTACTTTTCCATTTCCGTTGCAGAGCTACCAATTGAAGAAACCATGTGCATGTCTACGAAGAGCCTAATGGAGTCGCGCCGAAAGGACAAGCCATCTCATACCAAGAAATTTGCCAAACCTCCTGCCCCCTTTTAGCGAAGAAATTAAAGAGGCCCGTTGCTGAATCAGTTGAAGAGATCGTCCTACGCTAGCTTTCCAAGATTACCGCCAGACACATGGATATACCGGTTCCGCCTGTGTTACATGATATCTAGGCTCTTCCTATTCTTGAGAAACTGGATGACACATTATTTCCTACTTGATGGTATATGTGACCCTATCCTTTATCGCTTTCGTGCTTTTTATTGATTGTCACTGGTTGTCTCCACGTTTTGGTAGGGATTCAGACATCTGAGGTCAAGCTATGGCAAAGCCAGGAGATCTTGCAAAGAATTCTAGAAGAGGCTAGACGACAGCAAGGCCAAAGTGTTTATTATAATGGAAGAGGTGTTGTCTTTAGATTGGAAGGTAGAGGAAGCGGAGGGTAAGACCAGCGCACTCGAAGCACAGGTTCGAGCAGCCAAGGAGGAAACCAAGAAATAAGGGGAGCATCGTAAATAGCCAGAGGGTGAGCTAAGCAAACTCACAACCGACTGTGAGGGAGTATGTGCTGACCTCCGGGACTATAGGTGTACGATATGTAGGATTGATATGATTGAAGAATATCTGTGTGGTGAGCAACAAGATTGGGATCTGGAGGATGGGATAGAGGCCCTTGACAGGGACTATCCTGAAGGCGGCCCTCATCTAAAATTTCTGAAGGAGTGGGGACTTCATTCCAAAGATGGCGATCTCAAGATGCCCGACGCCGCTGATGATTCTTAGGATGGTGCTTGAATTTCTTATAATATTTTTTATTAGTATTTTTAGAACCGTTATTTCTTTTGATGCTTTGTTTCTACTAATTTTGGAATGTTCGTCAAGTGTGAATGAAATTATATTTGGTTTTGTGACCCCTCCATCGTAGTGGTTTGTGCTTTTGTTATCCATGTCGTTGCCCACTAGATCAGTACGGATCAGTATCTCATACCTTTTTGTATTATTGTTTATGTTCAATGTCACGATGATCTACACGGACCATCCTTATGATATGTTTGTGTATCTCCTATCTTCGATGAAGAATAGGGCTATAACAATAAAAGTGTTAACACACATGTATCATGGTACCAAGGGAGACAACAAAATGTATTTTTCATGACGTGAAGTCATTAGGGAACGGGTTTCTCATGTATAGTATAAGGCTAACGGTTTAATAACATGCCTTTTGTTCAATCCATTGTTTCCGATTAATTGTGTTCGTTCGTCGTGGAGCTCCATGATCACTCAACCCTGGGTGGAGGGGCATTCCCTGTATATATTGGAAAATAGATAGGTCGAGTTAAGGAATGACTGTTGGATATAAGCCAAACGACCCTCCTACACTCAAGTCAGAGCAAGGTTCTATGTAACTCCGAATTAATGTGTACGTACAAAAGAGGGTGACAATGTAGTTTGGAATAATACTTAAGTGCATGACATTCCAACATTGGGAGACGTCCTGTCATCAGATTCAAGGAGCCGGAAGGCACCCTGTCCCAGAACCTCGGTGATTTGGATGGTTTCTTCCCGTGTGGAGACAATTTATAGTCTTTACGATCATGGTATTCTAGAAGGTGTTTCTGAGGACTTAGTCTCTTAAAGTGAATGTTTTGATGCAAACATCCATATTCTTTTCTCTCTCCCTTTTCTTGTAGCATTATGAGAATTAGTCTTATCGGACCATAGGACATAGTGTAGTTCATTCGCCCACATTCCCTTTACTTCGCCGAGCCAGTTCTTGACATTGTTAACGATGATTTTTTTTATTAGATATTGCCTGTCCATTTTCACGGGTATATCTAGGAATGGACGTGATGAAGTTGACGTTCCATCGATCCCATAATGCTCTAGTCTTCTTACAAAAGAATAGAGACCCATTGTCACACGATTCCCAAGGGAATTCCGAACCTACATGTGATACTCCTCTTGATGAATTATATGAAATTATTTTCTTTCATTTCTTTGTACGCTTCTGCCTCAATCTACTTTGAGAAGTAATCGATCATTGCGAGGAAAAAACTCGTTGCCCCGTTGCTGGTAGGAGCTTGCCTATGATGTCCACCCCATCTCATGAAAGGCCACAGAGGGATCGTGGGGCGTAATAGCTCAGAGGGCTGATGAGGAACTGAGGCATGCCTTTGGCAAGTGTCACATCGTTTACTGAGTTCTTCCGAGTCGGCTTTCATGGTTGTCTAATAGTATCCTACTCGTCGAGCTTTGCTGGCTAGACTACGTCACCCGTGTGGTTGACACATTTCTCACCGTGCATGGACAAGAGTAGGGTTTATGCTTCGGATGTTGTAACATTTTGGATGGTTTAAAATATATTAACATAGTGTGTTGTTAGCTGCAAATTGGGCTACATAGTGAGCGGTTAAGTGCAAAATTGCAATTAGATTATTACACAATTATGGGTTTTGTTATAGAAATAGTTAGCTATCAAGACTATTACTATGGAAGGAGCTCTAAGATCAAGACGTTTTCTAAAATGGCAAGTTTTAAGAGTTACCTTTCGAAAAAGAAAATTGGACATAATAGTGCTCGCGTGCCCAGTGAATTTTTCTCTCGTCACATACCAAATTAACAGTAAGGAAGATATATTCGAATTCAGTGGAAGATCGTAGCGGTTATTGGATATAGAAGAACACGGTCCCCCAAACCAGAGTCGCTCTCTAGAAACGAATTCATAAGTTAATTTCCTATCTTATTGGAGAAGTTATCTTAGGGTCTAGTTGGTTACAAGTTTGTTAAAAGAATAAGATTCTTTTTAGATAGTTAGTTATTATTTTTCTTATTTTCTCTATTTTCAAATCATTTATTTCTATTTAAATATATGGTTTTGTAAGATTCAATTGGTTGAGTTCTTCCTCTATAAACATTGTTCTTCCTAGGATATTGATATCCATTCACTTTATATTTTTCCATACATTCCATAATTCTCTTTGAGGAACTAATTCCGATATTGTTTTTCTTGACATTGAAATTATGCAAGTTTCGGTTTTATCAATATTTTTTCTATCAGTTCTTAATTCCTACCCATATTATTTCGTGCTCCTCTTGGTTATAACGTTGATAATTTTGCATTGCTTCTCTAGGCTCATAACTTAGTTTAGATAATATATTGCATATAATTATCCTACTAGTACAAAGCCTTGTATGGTCAGACTGGTTGTGTACATTTTAAGGTAGGGAGTAGCATATACATTGAAATTTGTCTATTTTGGTTATGTCTTATATCAGCGTGCCTTCTAAGTATAGACCGGGATCTAATACCTTGATAAGGATAACATTGGAATTAAGGTTTATAGATAAATCGAATACAAGGAACGAAATCCATTAAGTATAAATAGATTTACAAGTGAAACAACTCACCATCATGAATCCAAAACCCAAGAAAACAAGTTATTTCTGCTGTTCTTTGCATGCTGATATAAAAACTCAAGTTCCTTGTTACAGGAAGCTCTCAACTTTAAAATATGCCACAATCTCTATGGATCAAACCTTGTTTACCACTTACTTATATAATTGGTAGTTTAGGATAGTTAATTAATCTACCGTGTGAAATGACCGCACGTCAATGACCGAATAGTTGACATTATGATCAAACGACTCAATAGGAACCATTTACCAATCTATATGTTCACCTGGGAATGTTTGATTTCAACTAAGTACCATGCCAGTCTATGTAAGCCCCTCTCATTCATTAGGATTATCAACTTTCTTATTATTGGAAACATAGGACTTGACTATATTCCATAAAAATCACCTATTCCATTGAATTAGTGACACTTAAATGATCATAATTTTTTTTTCTCAATTTATTCCTTTGTATTTATTACCTGCTACGGGTTTTTTTGATATATCCTTTGTGATTGCTTCCTACTCTCTCCCCTTATCATGTAACATTGCTCTCATTTTTATCACAATTTGCAGGCCTAATGGGCAAGTGTCAAGGACCTTACCCAAAGCAGGTCTCTTCTGCTATTCCAGATAAACCATTACTAGCTAAAAATAGGGAAATTAATGTGAATTTTTTTAAAAAAATCCTACCGTCGTTTTATCTCATAGTTAGGTATTCATCTTTTATATTCTGTGTCTATTACATGATAAATATACCTATGATATTCCATACTCTACATAACACGCGTTATTGTCTTCATTGGGGTCCGCGTATACTTGTATAAGACAAATAGTCTCAGATTTGATATTTTTGCATCCTTAACTCTCCACTGAGAATGCATCCCTTCTTTGGTACGTAAGAGCTGCTCCGGCATACTAGGCTAAATATAGCCTGCTGCTGCTGGGGCGGATCCAGCGGCCTTGTTTTAATCATGGTGGGCTTTGTTCTTATAAAAGAGAGAAAAGCCCATGAAATTAAGGCACAAGAAACTCTCTCATATAAATACTAGAATCCGTAGTACGGAAAAGACATCTCATTTCTACTGTAAAACTCTGCCAAAATACAGAGCTAAAAGTACTCTTTTGTCTTAATCTCCTCCGAGCATAAAATATTATCTATCCCCCTCTTTTGAGATGAAACTGATTTGAGCGTCGTAGAGATAATCCAGAGGAAGTCCCCCCTCTCCCCTTGGTTTGGTCGCGCATGTACCCCCTCGAGGATGGAACAAGGTGGTCGACGA
This sequence comes from Phyllobates terribilis, assembly GCF_046119375.1. Taxonomy (NCBI): domain Eukaryota; kingdom Metazoa; phylum Chordata; class Amphibia; order Anura; family Dendrobatidae; genus Phyllobates; species Phyllobates terribilis. The sequence continues at coordinate 2,567 of NW_027367400.1, read as the reverse complement.
GCATTCGGGACTTTTGGAGCGTTCAACCGTCTTTACCCTCAGTTCAGGATAGCAAGAGTGAACCTCAGCCTCTCGACTGTACGTGTTGTCTCGGCGAGATCTTAGACTTCAACACTGGCGCCGACCATGGCTTCTTTCTCACGCATTTAAACAAACCAAGAGCATCAAATGGCTAGACAAAGCAGCGCTTCGAGCAGACTCCATAACACCAGCTCCCGAGGAGCTAACGCTCCCTAGACCTCGGTAGGAGACAACACATATGGGAGTTGCAACATAAACGTGAGTAAAGACATCACCGAGTATAACAACTACCAACGTTGGATGGAAACCGAAAGACAACATTAAGAGGAGGAACAAAGACTTTATCAGGAAGAGGACGAGAGGCAGCGTCATCAAGACGAGCTGGCGAGAGACCTGTTGGACGAGGAAGCACAACTCATGAGAGAGTGCGAGATCGCCGACTTAGAATCCCAGCCTCGGCAAAGCACTCGAGCACTCGGCTCGGGTCGTCATTTGGCACCACACCAATACCCAAATGACCAGCATGAAAAGCCTCATGAACCCTACGAGCCCTAAGCACCCCACTTGTGAGCTAATGCACCAGCCTATGAGCCTCATCGCCCACCCATGTGAATCCATGAGCCTACATGCCCCAGTATTAACAACCTAATCTGCATGATCCATGCCATCTGCCATCGAGACCACATGAACACTACGTACCCAATGTCGTTGTACCAATCCTCGTTGAGCCTCATTAGAACCCCTATGCCACCAACATGCTCGAGTTCCAAAACCACGAGCAGTATATGGGACCGCGACCACATGGCCCCTACAACACCTTACCCGCTCCTTTTTACAGGTATCAGATCAATGCGAGGTCAAATTCTTGAGGAGGCACTATCTTCGCAGACCACATCGTCAATAACCCTGTGCGTGATGACTTCAAGTACCCTAACTCAAAAGAGTACATGGGAAATGAGGACCCAAGGGCGATACCGCTACGCCATTACATCATGCTGGCATGTAACGCGGATGATGCTACCATGTGCAAAGGCTTTCCGAACACGCTATCTGGAACTGCCCTCTCGTGGATTCCGTCACTGCCCAAACGAATTATCCAGAGCTTCGACGATCTGGAGGAGCGCTTCATCACCCACTTCATCGCCTCCAAAAAGCGTAAGGTGACGATGCTGCAGACCCAGGGGGTCAAAGAAGGTCGGCGAGACTCTTGAATCTTATGTCCGAAGATTCACTGCAATAGCGCTCGAGGCACATGACTTTACTGAGGATGGTGCTCGGCAGGCCTTTTTCAGGTTCTCCTCGACGACTCCGATTTCAAGGACAGGCTGGGAAGGAAGATCAACGAAAAGAACATTTACCTCAACTATGATCGAATGTTGCAAATGGCCTATGGGAAAATTCAGTTCGACAAAATCATGGGGCGAAACCATGGAACCGAGCCCTCGAAGAAGAAGGGGCACATATCAGACACCGTTCAAAAGGGAAACACACCATGGGGACCCAAGAGGCAGGCCGGACAACACTTGAGGGCCCCCACTCTCCAAGAACAAGGCCATCAGGGTCAAATTCAATCCTAGGTGCAAAATATAATGGCCACCTTGCAAGAGAACGTGGGTCGAGGAAGATAGCCGACACCCCATGGCCAAGAGGTGTGGTGCGCGAGCCACCGTAGTAACAGCCATTCAACTGCCCAATGTCGAAGCATTTTCCGTGAAGCCCAGGAAGAGGATAGGCAAATGATGGAAGCTCGTCGAGCACAGGGCCGAGCAGCTAACCAACTCCCCTCACCTGCCCCACATCCTCCCCAATTCACTTGACCAGGCGGCTTCGTAGGGACGATCACGGGGCACAATGAACCTCGACTGCCTAGTCGACGAGAGAAAAGACGAGCCTGCAACGTGCCCCTGTCCCCAAGAAAGACGATGATGCTTATTGCTGAATCCACGCATAGCCCGTACCAGTTACGTTTCCCTGATACACACGTGGTTGAGTGGGCAAACAAGAAAGCCGACCCACTAATCTTCCACATTCAACTAGGGACCAAGAACGTTAAGAGAGTGATGGTCGGTACGGGCAGTGCGACAGACATCATATACAAGGAGGCCTATCAAAATCTCAGGCTCGACCCTTCAAGACTCAGACCGACAAAATGTAACCTCGTCGGCATCATTGGAAATTCCATAAAAGCACTGGGGGTGGAAACGATCGATATGATTTTGGGGGATGAAGAAGGTCCTTGAATCAGTGTCCCTATCGATTTCCTAGTTATCCCATTAACATCTTCTTACAATGCCATTTTGGGACGAGAATCGTTGACTCGTTTCGAGGCTGTGGTGTCTATAAGACACTTTTACCTCAAATTTCCCACACCAACCGGCATTCGCATTGCAGGAGGTAATCAAGAGGAAAGTGAGACATGCTACATACAGGCCTAGAAGAACGACAAAAAGGTTGCACATGCGAACCAACTTTACCTATCCGGGTCAAAATGCACCGAGGACGAAGCTAACCTGGATCCCAGAGAAGCAACCAGATCAAGTTCGGGC